>NW_026409336.1:2528-3525 GCF_001194135.2 Octopus bimaculoides | reverse complement strand
TATGTATGTATGTATGTATGTACGTATGTGTATATTTTACATATTTCTGTAATGTAATTGCGGTTATGGTAAGTCACAACCTTCAAGAATTGTAGTAGAACAATTCGAGACTAGTACACGTTTTCTTTCCTTTTTTTTTCTTTTTAAACTAGGTAGTAACTTCATCTTTTGCATAAAAACTAGTTTACATGAACGTAAATATACAAACACCCGTTGCGAAGCGTTGGGGATGGGAACAAATACAGACGGAGAAAGACATACAGACACACATACGCACCCACGACCACACTCACATACGCAAGCACACACACACGCACATATATATATATATATGCATATGTCTATAAATATATACATATAGAAAGAGGTAGATTTGTTTTATACACACACACACACTTATATATATATATATATATATATATATATATATATACATATGACACACACATTTACTATTATTGGTGTATCGTTAATTCATCGGGCAAAAAATGCTTAGCGGCATTTCGCCTGTCTTTACGTTCTGACTTTGCCTTTCATTATTTCGAGGTCGATAAAACAAGTACCAGTTATGCAATGGGGTTGTATAATTGATTAGCCTATCCCTCCACGAAAATCTCAGGTCTTGTGCCTACAGCTGAAAGGATCATCATCATCATCATCATCATCATCATCATCATCATTATTATTATTATTACTATTATTATTATTATTATTATTATTATTATTATTATTATTATTATTGAGTGAGAGAGCAGTGCATGCCATCAAATTGACACTGGGGTAAAATATACGAAGTCCATTATACCCATAATGACTACCCGTCTGATAAGGGTACACCAAGCGCATGCATCACAACCATATGTGCGCGACATGGTGATCTCATATCAAGATAAACAGCGCATGACCTCACTGGTGGGGCCCAGTTAGAATTTTCTTCAGGTCGGATAGCCCATCCCGCTCAAAAGGTCCCTGAATAAGGTTTGTTTAAGGATGTTGA
>NW_026409335.1:0-396 GCF_001194135.2 Octopus bimaculoides | reverse complement strand
GTGGCCTAGCGTGTAGAAAAATTAGTCAATAGACTATATATTATTCATATGAATACAGTGTACATTTAAACATATAAGAGATAACCATCATAGGAAACCTAGTACGCTAGAAGGAACAGCCAAAATCCAAACCACTATTAGAGATAAATTTCGAAGGGAGTGAAAAATAAAAACATTTACCATCTATGTCCTCGACCATGGTTTCTAGCTCTATATTAGGAAATAAAATAATTTGCCAGGCGGAGCTTTCATCAACAGGTATGCCAAGATTAAACATATAAATACGAGGCAATCTAGCATGTGCCTCGTGCTTATATGTTATTATTTTTCAAATCCACCGCGCAGGTGCAGTTTTTGCTCGTATATATATATGAATATATATATACATCGTATATA
>NW_026409334.1:0-241 GCF_001194135.2 Octopus bimaculoides | reverse complement strand
TACACACACACACATACTCCCATACCTACCTACATACGTACATACATACAGATACATATATACATATACATACATACATTCCACCAATAATGGTACATATATATATAGATAGATACATATATATAGATAGATATATACATACATAATGTATATATACATATATATACGCATACATATATATGTATATATAGGTATATATACATATATATATGTATATATACGTATATATACATATATATAT
>NW_026409333.1:0-655 GCF_001194135.2 Octopus bimaculoides | reverse complement strand
TCCTGTACCCATATATGCTTGTATGTATACATATAGATGTCGGTATGTACTTATACGTATGGATATATGCATATAATTATATTTTATTTATGTTATTATATATATACACACAAACGTGTGTGTGTGTGTGTGTGTGAGTATGTATGTATAAATACACATACATAGACCTTATATGCAAGCGCACATATACACACACCCAAGTACACGGGCCCACAAGCAATACCTTGTGCGTGAATTTGGCAGACGAAATGGGAGGTTTACGTATATGTGTGTCCCTGGGAGCGGGTGTAATGTAGTGATTTGACTAAAAATATCGATAAAGTAATTAGCCAATTGAAATTACCCTTGTTGTCAGTGTAATGTAAAAAGTAAAGAATAAGAAATTTTGAATGGTACAACAATGCACTATAATACAAAGAATGGATTATATACTTGTTGTAATTTAGTTATCTATAGTCCGATGATATTTCGGAATACAATTCCTTCTTCAGATCTTCTTAGATGAAGTCTCTGCTATCAACTGTTTACTAACGGCTTTTCTTTTCTTTTTTTTTCCGGAAGTGTCTCAGTAGTGGTCTCACGAAGCTTCTTCCGGAGTTCCTCACGAGAAGTGCGTGAGGTCGGCTATGTTTCAATCTCGTGTGTGTTGGTATAT
>NW_026409332.1:0-509 GCF_001194135.2 Octopus bimaculoides | reverse complement strand
TACTACTACTACTACTACTACTACTACTACTACTACTACTACTATATCCCTTAGTCTCAAATGTTTCACCAATTTTCCTTTAAAATTCTGTACCAGACTGCTTTCTTCAACACTCATACAACTACATGCCCCTCACATATATATATATATATATATATATGTATATATACACACACACATATATATATATATATATATATATATATATATATATATATATATATATATGTATGTATATATATATTTATATGTATATATATATATATATACACACACATATATACATACATATGTGCGTGTATGTGTTCATGGGTATATACATATACACATAGTAGTAGTAGTAGTAGTAGTAGTAGTAGTAGTAGTAGTAGTAGTATTAGTAGTAGTAGTAGTAGTAGCAGAAGCAGCAGCAGCAGCAGCAGCAGCAGCTAGAAGTGCTGGTAACAATAATAGTGGCATTCGTGGTATAAGTAGTCTACATAAAACTAGTAGGAGGTAATTGTTATCTT
>NW_026409330.1:0-453 GCF_001194135.2 Octopus bimaculoides | reverse complement strand
TGTGTGTGTGTGTGTGTGTGTGTGTGTGTGAATATATCTGTGTACATGTATACATGTTAATGCAATTGAAACAGTTGTTGGATTTTTAAGGTGTAATCTAATACAAAGTTATTTCCTTCGTAGATATTATTGGCTGTTGTTTATACTCTGAATTTCTTCAAATGCTGCATAAGGATTTTTGGATTTACATGTCATACATGAGAGTTTACTCGGGATTCGTGTTCTACATTCATTTACTGGCAACTACTTGTTGGAAATTTAACCATATTCCTTCATACAAGGAGCTTATTTTATATCTGCCAGGATTTTTTAATCCCAATTTTTCTTATACCTATATATATTTAAGATATAATTATAATTAACGGCGATGGTAGGTCAAAGCGGTTTCTTTATACGCTAGCCACTGATATAATAATTTTAATGATTATATCCTCAATTTATAAACATATATAT
>NW_026409329.1:0-282 GCF_001194135.2 Octopus bimaculoides | reverse complement strand
ATATATATATATATATATATGAATATATGATGAATATGTATGTGTATGTATGAATATATATGCCTGTATATATAGCATATATATATATATAAATATGCACATGTATATATGTCTATACATGCATACACACATAATACACACACACATATATGTATGTATTTGTATGTGAGTGTGTATGTATGTATGTATATATGTATGCATGTATGCATATGTATGTATGTGTGTATGCATGTATGTATGTATGCATGTATAGATAGATAGCGTGAGATGACAATTATATCC
>NW_026409328.1:0-339 GCF_001194135.2 Octopus bimaculoides | reverse complement strand
ACACATGTATGTATGTATACACACACACACACATATACACACAAAAGTGGCTGTTCATTTTATTTTAAATTTGTTTTCATGTCCAATCACCCAAGACAAACCCAATAAAATATAAAACATTATTGATACGGCTGTGATGGTGACGATAGCATTACCAACGTTATCACACTCCTCTGATCGTGCTGATCTGTTCAGCCATACTTCACTTAGTGCTTTACTGCTAGCACTAGTCCTAGGAGCTTATACGCATCACCTATGCACACATACAGAACATTCATACATATCTACATGTATGTATGTATATATGTATTTATGTATTTATGTGTGTATGTATGTATG
>NW_026409327.1:0-652 GCF_001194135.2 Octopus bimaculoides | reverse complement strand
ATTTTCCAAATTTATTAATAGGCGGCCTTCTTTATCATAGTATAGAATATCTTTAGGCATACGTAACGTTCATAATTGAAAATAAAAAAAGAGCTAAGAGTGCCAACGGTAGAAATTTAGATAAAGTAGATTATCGCATACTGTTGTATGCAATGACTGTTTATTAACTGTTTCAAATTTCCCTCCGAGAGAGAAACAAAAGAAAGACGAAATGGCATATATTTGCAGCTCTCAAAAAAGGGGGAGATAATTGCTAGAAACGAATACGCTTCTTGAGGTCATTGACATACTAGAGAAACAAGAGTGAGATCATTCTTGCATATCAAAGTGTGTGTGCGTGTGTGAGAAAGAGAGAGAGAGAGAGAGAGAGAGAGAGAGAGAGAGAGAGAGAGTATATTAGTTTATTAATTAATTGTTATTGCACTAAACAGCGTGTGTAGATAATTATAACTGTGTATTAAGATAAGGATTTTGACAAACGTAAATATATGATTGTCCTTATCAGTTATTTGTTTGCATTCGTCAGTCTCACATTGTTGCCTGAAAATACTAGGTTTCACTCTCTCTCTCCCTCTCTCTACCTCTCTCTCTCTTTGTAACTGTATGTATGAACATATCTATCTATCTATCTATCTATCTATCTATCTATCTA
>NW_026409325.1:0-467 GCF_001194135.2 Octopus bimaculoides | reverse complement strand
CCATGTTTCACTGCCATGTAGCATAGCTGTTCGTACGCATGCGTCATACATACATACATACATTCTTTTACCCAAAGTCAGGAACTTATCAGCACACTATATATATACACACTATACACACACATATGAGGGGGTGCTGATAAGTTCCTGACTTTGGGTAAAAGAAAATACAGGAGGATCAGTTAATTAATATTTTATTCAACATATTCCCCTCTCAGATTCACACAATATTGCAGCAATCCTTCAGATTTTCTAAGCTCCATAAAAAACTTGGAAGGTTGGGCATCCAACCAGGCCTTTCGCAATACCCTTAAAGCCAGGAGCTTTCCAGTACCATCTTGTATAAGTGGCAAAAGTCTCCACGTAAACTATAAAGCCAACATACTACTTCAATAATATATGAAAACAAATAAATCTGTACTTACCCCATGGAATTGCCATTTTGAATATTTCTATTAGTGGTTTTA
>NW_026409324.1:0-309 GCF_001194135.2 Octopus bimaculoides | reverse complement strand
GTGTGTGTGTGTGTGTGTGTGTGTGTATGTATGTATATATACACACATAGAGGAAACATATATACACCATTCTGCTTAAAAAGTGGAACTGCAAATACAATATCCTTACGTATCTCACGTCTGTTTACATTCCTCTACTTCACTCTGTATTTCATATCTTCTCTAAAATAACAATTATTAAACATTTTCTCACACCCTCTCTGATGAAAGTATATACAAAATATCCCGGAAACAGCTGTAAGACTTTCTCTTAATAAATGTTCTGAAAACTATTCACAACCTTCGATTTTTTATGTCATTCTGTTAATT
>NW_026409323.1:0-364 GCF_001194135.2 Octopus bimaculoides | reverse complement strand
GAGTGAAGTTGTGTGTCATTGACTTACGTTGGCTGGCACGGCAAGTACAATGCTTTTGAGGCGGCAGATGACTGGGGTAATTTGAAAGATGTGAAGAAATGCCGTCTTTTCAGTGGAGCGCTTCTTTGTAGGCAACGTTTCTCGTTTTCCCTTCTGATGCACAAATGTATAGACTTTGTGGCCTGCCAACACAGGAGCATCCAACGTAACGTTGACCATGGGAGAACACTTGCTCTGTAAGATTTAAACCAACCATTTGCAATGATTGACCCTGTGCCTTATTTATTACCATTGCAAAGGAGAATTTGATAGGGAATTGAAGCCGCTTAAACTTGTAGATCGTATCGGAGGGAGGGACATTGGA
>NW_026409322.1:0-325 GCF_001194135.2 Octopus bimaculoides | reverse complement strand
CGAGTTTCGGATGTCGGGGCGGAAATCTGCTCCGGCATCTCGTCAGTTATCAAAGCAATCAAAAAATACTGAGCATTTTTAGTTTCTTACTTTTTTACTTTCTCCCCTTAGGTTTTCCCCCCTTATTTAATGGTCATTCTAATAGCTCTTCAGTCTTAATAACGGTCAATTACATAGTAATTTTCCTTTGTTTAACTGTCATTTTCATAGCATTTTTTGATTGCCTTCATAACTGACGAGATGGTGGAGCAGATTCCTGCCCCAACATCCGAAACGGAGTTTTATTATGGTAACCGAATAATTGCCACATATTATATTACATATA
>NW_026409321.1:0-295 GCF_001194135.2 Octopus bimaculoides | reverse complement strand
CGAACGTGCGTATGCACGTACGAAAGAACGTTCGTACGTACGTAAGAACGAACGATCTAACGATCCAACGAACGGTCCAACGAACGAAAGAAAGAACGTACGTACGTAATAACGTTCGATTGATCGTACTGACGTACGTACGATCTTTCTTTTATTCGTACGTTCGATTGTTCGTTCGTTCGCTCGTACGTACCTTCATTTGTTCGTTCGTTCGTTCGTTCGTACGTACGTACTTTCATTCGTTGTTTTGTTCCTTCGAACGTACGTAATTACGAACGAACGAACGTAATTACGA
>NW_026409320.1:0-233 GCF_001194135.2 Octopus bimaculoides | reverse complement strand
ATAATAATAATAATAATAATAATAACAATAATAACAACAACAATAATAATGAAATGACAGATAAATTTAAGGTGGAGTAATTGCGCAGACGGGGACTGATCCTTAACTCGAAATTAAACAGACAGAATAAGATCGAAGCGATTAACACCTGGGCTTTTTCACTCCTGAGATATGGAGCAGGGATAATCTCATGGACAGTAGACGAACTAAACAGCTTAGACAGAAAGACAAGG
>NW_026409319.1:0-502 GCF_001194135.2 Octopus bimaculoides | reverse complement strand
CATGTTTGTATGCATGTATGTATGTATGTATGTATGTATGTATGTATGAAGAATTGTTTGTGTGTGAGTGTACATGGTTGTAGAATGTGAGTCAGCATGACAGTGAATTGTTGATGAATGTGTTCGAATTTCTTTGTAGCCAGTAGCATGGGAGGGCCCTTGTATTAAATCCTTTTTTTTTTTACATCTTATCCTCTTATAATCTTGTTATAAGAGGTTTTAGCTGTTGGTTTAATCTCATCTTAGAGGTAGTCATGCGTATATTCCTAGGCATGTGTGTGTGTGTGTGTGAGAGAGAGAGAGAGAGAGAGAGAGAGAGAGAAAGAGAGTTAGAGAAAGAGTGTCACAAGTAGAAGATAGAAAGAAAACAGAGGACGACAGAGACAAACTGACGAAGCGAGTTTAACTTCTAGTCGACCCGAAAATCCATTTGTTACAAAGCATTAAATATGCATATATATATTTATATATTTATACATTCCATTTATCCATCCATATATAT
>NW_026409318.1:0-253 GCF_001194135.2 Octopus bimaculoides | reverse complement strand
GATGATAGCTATAATGACGAGAACTATGATGACGGCTATGATGATGATGATGGCTAAGATGATGATGGCTACGATGATGATGACGGCTAAGATGATGGTTATGATGATGATTATGATGATGATAGCTATGATGACGAGGACTATGATGACGGCTATGATGATGATGATAGCTAAGATGATGATAATGGCTATGATGATGGCTATGATGATGACTATGAGGGCTAAGATGATGATGACGGCTAAGATGAAAATG
>NW_026409316.1:36317-37200 GCF_001194135.2 Octopus bimaculoides | reverse complement strand
CGGTCGTAGGATCGCGGTTTCGACTCCCAGACCGGGCGTTGTGAGTGTTTATTGAGCGAAAACACCTAAAGCTTCACGAGGCTCCGGCAGGGGATGGTGGCGAACTCTGCTGTACTCGTTCTCCACGACTTTCTCTGACTCATTCTTCCTTTTTCTATTGTACTTGTATTTCAAAGGACCAGCCTTGTCACACTGTGTATCACGCTGAATCTCCCCCGAGAACTACGTTAAGGGTACACGTGTCTGTGGAGTGCTCAGCCACTTGCACTTAAATTTCACGAGCAGGCTGTTCCGTTGATCCGATCAACTGGAACGGTTACGACGACGAGGTTCCCTCGTCGTTGTAACCGACGGAATGCCAACCAACTAACCAGCCAACCAACCAACCACTATAGACGTAGGCGTAGCTGTGTGGTAAGAAGTTTGCTTCCTAACTAATGGTTCCGGGTTTAGTCCCACCGCGTGACATCTTCGGCAAGTGTGTCTACTATAGCCCCACGCCGACCAAAGTCTTGTGAGTAAATTTGTTATACGGAAACTGAAAGAAGCCCGTCGTATGTATATATATATATATATATAAACAAATAGTAAATGAGTATATGCATATATACGTACAGGTATGTGCATACCGACATCCACCTGTATGTATAGGTGCATATCTGGCTACAGGACATTGCAAACAAAACGTAGACGAGAAAACACACAAGCCACATAGAGAACATTCTTCTTCATCAGCTACCCCCGTTTTAACACCGGCGTTTCGAAGAGCTGGGCAGGACGCATCGCTAAAACGGCTCTTCCCATGGACCGCAAATTAAATTTGTATACACAAATTAAACCTTGCCATGGAGGAATGTAGTGGCGGACAAAAAACAAGACAGGA
>NW_026409316.1:31136-31898 GCF_001194135.2 Octopus bimaculoides | reverse complement strand
CTGGGTTCAGTCCCACTGCATGGCACCTTGGGCAAGTGTCTTCTACTATAGCCTCGGGCCGACCAAATCTTTGTGAGTGGATTTGGTAGACGGAAACTGAAAGAAGCCTGTCGTATATATGTATATATATGTATATGTATATGTGTTTGTGTTTGTGTGTCTGTGTTTGTCCCCCTAGCATTGCTTGACAACCGGTGCTGGTGTGTTTACGTCCCCGTCACTTAGCGGTTCGGCAAAAGAGACCGATAGAATAAGTGCTAGGCTTACAATGAATAAGTCCCGGGGTCGATTTGCTCAACTAAAGGCGGTGCTCCAGCATGGCCACAGTCAAATGACTGAAACAAATAAAAAAAAGAGATATACATATAAGAGGGATGACCACTAAGTGGACATCCGTTTTGCTAGAAGAAGACCAGTTACAGTCTGACCACTAAGAAGAATGTTCTCAAGAAAATTCAGCAAATACCATTCTTTATATTTTGTATCTTTTCATTTGTCTCGCTCACTTACGTTCTGGTGTTTGCTGAATTTTCTCGAGAACAATCTTTTCTTAGTGGTCAGACCATAGGTGGTCTTCTAGCAAAAGGGATGTCCACTTAGTGGTCATCCCTCATATGTTTGTAATATAATTTTTTCTGAATCTTCAGATTTGTCAATTTGCTAGGCCACTGGTTTTAAATTGATATTAATCAAATTAATATTCAATTTTTCACCTTTATTATTAAATACATATACATACATACATACATACATACATATATA
>NW_026409316.1:27199-27886 GCF_001194135.2 Octopus bimaculoides | reverse complement strand
ATATATATATATATATATATATATATATAAATATATATACATATATATGTGTGTGTATGTAATATATATGTATATTTGTGTGTGTATATATGATGATTGTAAATGAGCGTCGCTGTCTAACAAGCAATGTTGTTTCATTCCGATCTCCCATGAAGAAATATTACCTTGCTTAGAAACAGGAAAGGCAGCCAGCTGTACAAAATCTGCTTTTACAAATTCCATCTGATCCGTGTGAGCATAGAAAAGTTGATGTTAAATGATGATGATGATGATGATGATGATGGTGATATAGAATTGGCATTCAGAACATCGCAAAAGTCAAATATATATTGGTATAATAAAACACACACACACACACACACACACACACACACACACACATACATGCATATGTACACACACACACATATACATATATATATATATGCATGGATATATATACATACATATATATATACCTACATACACATACATATATAGATCGCTAGCCACTGCACATTTTTTCTCTCCTTTTTTTTTTCCGTGTTCCTTTCTGCGGAAGAGTGTAGGCTCGAAATGTTAAAGACTTTTTCACTTCCCGAGTGTTATACTAATACATCTGTTTGTTTTCTACACCAACTGTCTTCGTCTTTTGTTTTTTTTTGTGAATTCTTCCCCCCCATATATATATATATATATATATATATA
>NW_026409316.1:24851-26705 GCF_001194135.2 Octopus bimaculoides | reverse complement strand
TATATATATATACATACACACACACATATATATATATATATGCTCTGATGGTCATATTTCGATTCAAGATTTAAAGAGTTGTGGGGAATGGGGAGTCACCCCTTATTTTACCATTATTCCTCGGTCCATTCTCATCATCTGGAACGGTAGTACATGCGAGGGTCCCGTCTATAGATTAAATACTTTTTTCAAGGGCAGAGGAGACTCCGTTTATTCTTGACAAAGCCTTGAGGAAGGCAGCTCTTCTAGGAAAAACATATACAGACATAAGAATAATACCAGTAATCCTGCAGTCAAACTAATATCAGTAATCTTGCAATGCTTCTGTGCACATGCAAGAAGGACGGGAAAAACAATCATCAGTCGAAAAGCAGATCGTCTTTGCAGTTTCGGACGGTTACTCTCGAGACTGCTCTAATTTGGCCAGGCCCAAGGAAATCTAAGCTAAGAACACTAGATTCTTTGGAAGAAAGCAAGCGAATGTATACGAAAACAAGGACGAACAAAAAAGACAGAGAAATGGTACACAATTACAAATACAACAACAGGTGTCTTTCGACTAAGGACTAATTAAATTAAGTTGGCGTGTGTGGAAATGCGGCCTTACGGCAGGGACATAGAAGATGAAAGTCATGGGAAGAAATACAAGAGATGCTACACAGATGGTAGTCGAACCAAGAAAGAAAGGTCAGACTTGGCGGAACACCGGTCAGGTGGAAGGAGAGGAGAGAGGAAGTAGGTAGAGGGATTGAAGAATTAGGGAGGGATTGAAGAATTAGGGAGGGACGAGAAAGCGAGAGAAAAAACCGAAGGAAAGGGACAGGGTGAGGTAAAGGAGGAGGGAAAGTGATGAGAAGGAAGGGAAGGCCAAGAAATGTGAGAGAGGGTGGGAGCGAGAAAAAGAAGAGTGGAAGGAACGAAGAAAGTGTGAAAGGGGCCAAAGGAAAGAGTAACAGTCGTACAGAATTTAGATACATACACGCACGCACACACACACACACACACACACACACACACACACACACACACACACATACACACATATATATATATATGTACTTCATACAGGAGACCAAAAGTGTACGTATATATGTTTGTGTGTATGTATGTATACACACGCATACAACAAATTTCTTTCAGTTTGCACCTACCATATTCACTCGCAAAGGCCTTGGTCAACACAGAGCTATGGTAGAAGACGCACTTGCCCAAGATGTTGTACAGTGGGACTGAATCCTGAAACCACGTGGCTGCAACGTGAGCATCTTAACCTCACAATCGTGCCGGCGCTATATTTGATACATAAATTAGCAAAAAGACAAATGTGTAATTAATATATTAAACTGGTGTTCGGAACACGCGTTAACAAAAGAAATATATAAATTAGTAGTTTAAGGTGTGTGAACTATAACTTAAACAAAAAGCAGACACATATACATATACTTAACGTTTGTTGAGAACAAAACTTCACAAATGACAATTATATACAAGTACTGTACCCTATTATATTTAACGGATGTTTATGACAATGTATTACAGAATAAAATTATCACAGGTTACAATGCCATTTAATAAGGTGCTTAGTTTCCATAAACAAGTGGCAGTCTTAGTCAAGGTTGTATTAAACAAAGGCTAAAGCTTTTTTGTATTGGGAGCTTGATTTCCATTGTACAACGCGTAGGTGTGGGTGTGGCTATGTGATGAGAAGTTTACCTCTGAATTACGTGGTTTTCAATTCAGTCCCATTGTAAGTCTAACTGTGAAGTTGTTTTCTAATATAGAAAGCCTTGTGAGTGCATTTGGTGGATAAAAACTCAAAGAAGGCCCTACATATACCTATATATATATATATAT
>NW_026409316.1:24284-24756 GCF_001194135.2 Octopus bimaculoides | reverse complement strand
ATCATAAATATACAGGGATTAGCATTGAGTTGCTTCTCCAACATACTGAAAATTTAGAAATAGCAGTCAAAGAACTACTGATTCTAAACTACAAATTTTTCTCTAAACGGATGGCGATATTTATGGCACACATAGAACAAAAAACCGGAGGAAAAAGCATAAACAAAACAAGTCTTTAGTTAATTGGATACGATCGTTTCATGGTTAAGAGAATGGAAATTTCTCTATTCCAAAATCTTCAGTCCAATATTCTGATAAATTTGAAAGTGTCTCTAAAAAATTCACGGTAATTTTTGGCCATTCGACACCAAAAATCGCCATCCGTTTAGAGAAAAATTTGTAGTTTAGAATCAGTAGTTCTTTGACTGCTATTTCTAAATTTTCAGTATGTTGGCGAAGCAACTCAATGCTAATCCCTGTATATTTATGATGATAAATGGTTTTACCGATAAAGGTTTTTTCATACTGAACT
>NW_026409316.1:21626-22377 GCF_001194135.2 Octopus bimaculoides | reverse complement strand
CATCGCCTCCGCCGCCGCCACCACTACCAGCAACAACAAATCGCACCACTAACAGTTACAGCACCACCACCACCACCACCACCACCACCACGACTGCAATGACTATCAACGCTCTCACCACAACGACGATAATTGCAACTGGTATTAACAACGACAACCAACAACAACGGAAGGTCCACATAAGGTTTTTAGGGGTCCACGTAAGGTTTTTAGGGGTCCACACAACAAAATAGGGAATTGTGGATCCACAAAAGTATTTTAAAGGCCCCCCGAAAATATTCGGGTTTAGATGTAGGTATTGGTACGTATTGCAAGAAAGAGCGAGGTTTCCTACGTAGACCAAACCACACATGCTAATGTGATAAATACAAGTTTCCGTTTATATATATATATATATAGCGGCTGTGTGGTAAGTAGGCGCAGGAGCGGCTGTGTGGTAAGTAGCTTGCTTACCAGCCACATGGTTCCGGGTTCAGTCCCACTGCCTTGGGCAAGTGTCTTCTACTATAGCATCGGGCCGATCATATATATATATATATATATATATATATATATATGTTTATATATAACTCTTCGAAACGCCTGTGTTAGAATGGGGGCAGCTGATGGAAAATGTTCTCTATGTGGCCTGTGTGTTTTCTGTACTCTGGTTATTATTTTTTTTGTTTACGTTTTGTTTGCAACGTCCTGTACCCAGATATGCATCTATATATACTGGCAGATGTAGGTATGCACATACATGTACGTATAT
>NW_026409316.1:17248-21070 GCF_001194135.2 Octopus bimaculoides | reverse complement strand
ATATATATGTATGTATGTATGTATGTATGGCCGGCTTCTTTCAGTTTCCGTCTACCAAATCTACTCACAAGGCTTTGGCTGGCCCGAGGCTATAAGAGAAGACACTTGCCCAAGGTGCCACGCAGTGGGACTGAGCCCGGGACTATGTGGTTGGGAAGCAAGCATCTTACTATACAACCACGCCTGCGCCTGTAATATAAAAAAGGACACATTAGATAATGTATTCTTAGATACACTATGCCTAAATAAAAGACGGGATGGCCATGTATGGAGTATCTTTGATTATAAGTCAGCCTGATCATAGTTGAGCTTGGGTTAAACAAAAGACGAAGAGGGGTACACTAGATAATGTAGTCCAAGGTGCACTTTGTCTGAACAGATGGGATGGCCATCGATGGAATACCGTTCATTTAAAGATATAATGTGAGTCATGACCTGGATCTAAACATCAACAACCACAAAACAGGACACACTGAATTGTGTATTCCTAGATACACTATGTTTTTATTATAGACCAGATGGTCACAGTTGGAGTTACTTTGATCATAAACCTACTTGAAAAGAGCTGACCTGAGACTAAATATTATCAAGGAGAGACATTATTGTACTCGCAGGTACATGATTCTGAATGCTAGACGAGACGGTCATGGTTGGAAAAGCTCTCAACATATAACTACTGGAACAGAGATGACTAGGAGATAAAAAATGGACACGACAGATAATGTAGTTCTGGATACATTACTTCTTAATAAGAGAAAAAAAACCTGAGATGAAATATCTTTGCTCGTAGATCTGCTAAGCCAGGACACCCAAGCTTTTTCGAACGTTGTCTTTTGTGGTATTTGTTCTGTATCGAGTTACAGGCACTCCCTTGTCAATCCCACCGTCAGAAATTCAATAAACCAGTTATTGGCTCCCGTTTGGAGACTAGTAACGGATGACACCCTTCACCCTTTGCGATAACAATGGGTATTATTACTACTTCCTAACACTATACACAAATGATAACGTTCGGGTATCTGTTCACACACACACACACACACACACACACACACACACACACACACACACACACACACACACACACACACACACACACACACACACACACACACACACACACGCACACACACACACACACACACACACACACAACATTCACTTTAACCATACTACGACAGTATTTGTTTTACATATATACACACACACACAAAACACATACAAAACACATACACACACACATTCACACACGCTCACACACAGACACACTCACACATATACAGATACAAATGCAAGTGCATGCGCAGATAAGGATACTCACTCACCATAGAAAGACAGAATGGACTACACAGAACAGGAGGAGGCACATGGGATGGAAGAGTCGCTGAAGAGGTCACAGATGTGTGACGACAGATTTCCAGACAATGGATATAATATAAGATTAAAATAAGAAAAATAATAAACAAGTGAAGAACGAATATATAGTGCGTGTGTTTATTTGGCAGGACTAAAAAGAGAAACAATGACCATCCCGAAATATAACAATAAATGTTTCAAGACACGGTTTCACATCAGGAATTTTGCAAAACAATTTCATAAACGTAAAAATAAAAATTTTGTCTCTCAAAAAATCCCAACAGGTTACATCGTCCCCTTCGTAACAGTGGTATAATTACGCTAGCATCCATATGTAATAAAAATTCTAATTTTCCACAAGGCCAGCAACTTTTACTGGGAAGTAAGGTCAGTCAGTTGCACGGACTCCAATGTTCAATGGGTACTTTATCCTATCACCCCACCCCAAAAAAAGGATGAAGGGCAAAGTTGACCTCAGGGTTATTTGAAATTAGAAAGTAGAGTGACGGAAGAAATGCTGCTAAGCATTTTGTTCGACGCGTAAGCGATTCTACCACCATGCCTTCAACATTCAGATATATGAGGGGGTGCTGAGAGATGCCCGGCTGTTAAGGTGTCGTGAAAGGCCTGGTTGGAGGCACAACCTTCCAAGTTCTTTCACAGGTCTTAGAAAAAAACTGATGGACCGCTGCAATAAGTGTGTGAATCTGAACGGGGATATATTCTTTTCTACACTAGGCACAAGGCCCGAAACTTTTGGGGACGGGGCCAGTCGATTAGATCGACCGCAGTACGCAACTGATATTTAATTCATCGACCCCAAAAGGAATGAAAAGCAAAGTCGACCACGGCGGAATTTGAACTCAGAACGTAAAGACAGACGAAATGCCGCTAAGCATTTCGCCCGGCGTGCTAACGTTTCTTATTTCTTCACTGCCCACTAGGGGCTACACACAGAGGGGACAAACAAAGGCAGACAAACGGATT
Organism: Octopus bimaculoides; assembly: GCF_001194135.2. NCBI lineage: Eukaryota > Metazoa > Mollusca > Cephalopoda > Octopoda > Octopodidae > Octopus > Octopus bimaculoides. The sequence continues at coordinate 18,727 of NW_026409316.1, read as the reverse complement.
AAGTCGATTATATCGACCTCAGACCCCAAAAGGATGAAAGGCAAAGTCGACCTCGGCCGAATTTGAACTCAGACCGAAGCGGCAGATGAAATACCGCTAAGCATTTCGCCCGGCGTGCTAACATTTCTGCCAGGTGGCCGTTCTTGAGCGAGGATATATCATATAGAATCATAATTAACTGATCCTCCTGTATTTTCTTTTACCCAAAGCCAGGAACTTTTCAGCACACCTTCGTAATGACCTCCTTTTCATATCTGTTCTCATTTAATCAATTTTTAATGGTTTGCCTCTTAGTATATTAAAAAATGTGTTACCTTTCTTTTTTTTATATCATTTCATTTTATATGATTTTTTTTATTGAGATATAGACGCACGTATGGTCGTAGTGAAAGAAGCTTGTTTCCGAACTACCATGGTTCCGGGTTCAGTCCCTTTTTGTGGCACCCTGGGCAAGTGTCTTTTACTATAGTCCTGGGCGGAATTTGGTAGACGGAAACTAAAAGAAGCTCGTCATATATACATTTATGCAAACGTGTGTGTGTGTGAGTGTGAATGTGTCTTTGTGTTTGTTTGTCCCCAACCACCACTTGACAACGGGTGTAGGTTGGTTTACGTTCCCGCAGTCAAGCGGTTTCGAGATAAAGAGACCGATATAATAAGTGCTGGCTATTTTCTTTTTAAATCCATCCAAAGCAGTGCCCCACCATGGTCACAATTCAAGGACAAGCTAACGATAAAAGATAGTTTTCATATGATTTGTATCGAATCGCATTCAAAGTTTAGATATATAGTTACTGTTTACGTTCGGCGATCTCTGTTTAGCTATGTTCATCAGTGCCTGTTGAAAATACGATATGTTTGGCTAAACAAAACGTCATTTCTGTTGAGTTAGTCAGTAAATACGATGAAAGAATTAAATTCAAATACACGATTAGTTACAAGGTATGGAGTTCCTTTTGTGAACAGTGGTGGCTTTTGTACTTTAGGTTTGTTATGGAGCGAATAAAGTAATGATATAGATATCAACTTATCGACACATAAACAACTATATACACATTAATATACATTTACACACATACACATACACACATACACACACACACACACACACACACACACATATATATATATATATATATATATACACATACACATGCACGCACACACATATACATATAGGTATTACATATGTACGTGTGTACCTATCAATACACACGCGCGTGCGCGCGCTCACACAGACACATACGAGTACATATAACTGGCGTGGGTGTGTGGTAAGAAGTTTGATTCCCAACCACATGGATCCAGGTTCAGTCCCACTGGCAATAAATAAATAAATAAAAAAGTTTAGTCAATTCATTCGACTAAACTTCTTCAAGGCTGTGCCCCAGCATGGCCGCAGTCTAATCAATGAAACAAGCAAAAGAGATTAAAGATACATAAACGTATGTACATACGTAATATATATATATATATATA
>NW_026409316.1:15390-17141 GCF_001194135.2 Octopus bimaculoides | reverse complement strand
GTTCGTCGCGCTAACAATTCTGCCAGCTCATCGCCTAAATAATAACAACAATAATAATAATAATAAATGCCATGATGCAGTAACAGGCACTGCTTTAAAATGGCTTCTGATCTTAACTGATTGGAAGAGTTATCATGTACATTGTTTTGTTTTTGTATTAAAGATGAGCTATAGCAAATATTCTGCTCAATACCACAGATTTACTTTGTCAGTTCTTTGACCTTAACCAGTTGAGCATGTCCCTTGGTGGCTGACGATATGTACATCTCTGATCATGGGCAGAAGTAATGGGGGAGCATCATAGCCATGTGTTGAGAAGAATTCTTTGGGGTTTGAATAATTCGCCTTGGGAAACATGAGTGTTTCGTTCAACATCCTTAAATAAACCTCATTCAAGAACCTTTTGAGCGGGATGGGCTACTCGATCTGAAGAAAATTACAACTGGGCCCCCACCTGCAAAGTCATGCGCTGTTTATCTAGATATGAGATCTCTATATCGCGCACATATGGTTGTGGTGCATATGCCTGGTCTACCGTTATCAAACGAGCAAACGTGATGGGCATATTGGATTTGGTATGTTTGTACCCCAGTGTCACTTTGATGGCATGCATTGCTCTCACACTCAATAATAATAATAATAATAATAATAATAATAATAATAATAATAATCCTTTCTATTATAGGCACAAGGCCTGAAATTTTTGGGGAAGGGGGCCAGTCGATTAGAAATGCAAAGTCGACTTCGGCAGAATTTGAACGTAGCAGCAGACGAAATACCACTAAGCATTTCGCCCGGCGTGCTAACGATTCTGCCAGCTCGCCAATAACAACAACAACAACAACAACAACAACAATAATCCTTTCAACTGAACGCACAAGGGCCTGAAATTTAATGGGAGGAGACTAGTCGCTTACATCGACCCCAGTGTTTCACTAGCACTTCGACGCCGAAAGGATGAAAGTCACTGTCGATCTCGCCGGAATAATAATAATAATAATAATAATAATAATAATAATAATAATAATAATAATAATGATAATGATAATAATAATAATAATAATGATAATGATAATGATAATAATAATAATAATAATAATAATAATAATAATAATAATAATAATAATAATAATCCTTTCTACTATAGGCACAAGGTTTGGAATTTAGGGGAGAGGGATAGTCGATTATATCGGCCCCAGTACTCTCAGCTTGTACTTAATTAATCGACCCATAAAAGATGAAAGGCAAAGTCGACCTCAGTTGTTTGACCTTAATCAGATGAGCATGTTCCTTAGTGGCTGGCAATATGTGCATCTTTGATCACGAGCAGAAGTAGTGGAAGGGGAAGCGTGACAACCATGTGTTGAGATGGATTCTTTGGTGTTTGTATAATTCACCTCGTTCATCATCCTTATTCAGGGACCTTTGGAAACATGGGTGTTTTGCTCAACATCCTTAAGCAAACCTTATTCAGGGACCTTTTGAGCGGGATGGGCTACTCGACCTGAAGAAAATTCTAACTGGGCCCCACCTGCGAGGTCATGCGCTGTTTATCTTGATATGAGATCACCATGTCGCGCACACATGGTTGTGATGCATGTGCCTGGTGTACCCATATCAGACGGGTAGTCATGATGGGTATACTGGGCTTCGAATATTTTACCCCAGTGTTACTTTCATGGCATGCACTGCTCTCTCAATCAATAATAATAATGATAAAAATAATAGTAATACTACTACTACTACTACTA
>NW_026409316.1:8598-9463 GCF_001194135.2 Octopus bimaculoides | reverse complement strand
ATATATGTGTGTGTGGCTCGGTGGTTAGAGTATTGAGCTTACGATCGTGAGATCGTGAGTTCGAATCCCGGACCGGGCTGCATGTTGTGTTCTTGGGCAAGACACTTTATTTCTCGTTGCTCTAGTTCACTCAGCTGTAGAAATGAGTTGCGACGTCACTGGTGCCAAGCTGTATCGGCCCCTTTGCCTTTCCCTTGGATAACATCAGTGGCATGGAGAGGGGAGGCTGGTATGCATGGGTGACTGCTGGTCTTCCATAAACAACCTTGCCCGCACTTGTGCCTGGGAGGGTAACTTTCTAGGTGCAATCCCATGGTCAGTCATGACCGAAGGGGATCTCAGCACACATATATATATATATATAATAATATAAATTATATATACATGCATATATACATACGTATATGTACATACTTACGCACACCCACATATATATATATGTATATGTCTGCATTTTATTCATTCCCTAACCAGAAGGGCATATAACACTATGGCAGCCGACACACAAGATCTTGAGTGAGACACAACTTTAACGATGCACCTGATGGGACCCAGACTGTAAAATCGATGCAACACAACCTGTTGAATGGAGTCCCATACATAAAGCACGATAGCAGAAAGGGTCGAAACGAAAGTTGTACAGAATAAAGTTTGATACCAAACCCATCTTCTCGTTACTTAATTAATGCAATTACCCTAACTGATACTGTGGAGTTCATGAAGAAGTAGATCCAACAGAAGTGTGACCACGAATGCAGATGACACCACGTAGCCTAAACTGTACTGGTGCTTTACTCAGCATATAAAACACTAATCGACGTATACCTCTCGGTCCAAAATATCTATTATATATATATATATATAT
>NW_026409316.1:6765-8318 GCF_001194135.2 Octopus bimaculoides | reverse complement strand
TATATATATATATATATACACATACATACATGTACACACACACACACACACATATATATATATATATATATATATACATACATATATATACATGTACATAGATACGTATATTCATACATGCATACATACATACACATAGATACACACACACACACACACACACACACATACATATATATATATATATACGACGGGCTTCTTTCAGTTTCCGTCTGCAAAATCCATTTACAAGGCTTTGGTTGGCCCGAGGTTATAGTAGAAGACACTTGCCCAAGGTGCCACGCATTGGGACTGAACCCAGAACCATGTGGTTGGTAAGCAAGCTACTTACCACACAGCCACTCCTACGCCTATAAGCCACTAGAGTGGAGTGAGCGATGTTATCCCAGGATCTATAAAAACACAAGTAGTCCTAGGTCGGTCTTGTCGATAAGATTCACAGACAACAACGGATCCGTGTAGTTGCTGGCTGAATGGTATCCAGGAAATCGCAAAAGGCCACTCGGAAGGGCTCTACGACCATGGGAAAAACGATTTAGTCAAATGAATTTGGCCCACGTGGGAATGAAGGGCTTAATCAATAAAGTGCTTTGTGACTTATCTCTAAAGCGTATACACAGCCCTCATTATTACCGTTCTATATCTGGTAGGACACTCCTTAGTGCTTCAAACTTGTCAACGTATTATTATAATTATTATTATTATTATTTGTTCATTTCTGATTACAGTATAATAATTGTTTCGAGTTGTGGTTATTCTTTCATTCTTTGGCTTGTTTCAGTTATTTGGCTGCGGCCATGCTGGAGCACCGCCTTGAAAGGCAACGATCCCCACGACCTTATTCTTCGTAAGCTTAGAACTTTTCTATCGGTCGCTTTTGCCAAACCGCTAAAGTTATGGGGGAGGGGGAAGTAAACGCACCAACATCGGTTGTCAAAAGATTGTGGTGGCGGTGGGGGTGGTTACGGGGAGACAAACACAGATACAAAGATGCACACAAAATACACACACACACACACACTCACACACACACACACACACATGAGTGTGTGGAGAAATGAAAGAAAGGGTACTCAATACGTTTACTGAGAGAAACATGTAATATTCAAAACAATTTGATTCGGATTATTACCAGCATGACGAGAAAGGCTGTGTTAGGGCCCTCGAAACTGCAGTGGGACTGAACCTGGAACCACGTGGTTGGGAAGCAAGCTTCTTGCCGTACAGCGACATGTGTGATACCTGTTCCACTCTATTGGACTCCCACAGACATTCGATGTTCATAAAAGGACCCGTTATATTTATATACTCTTTTCTCTCTTTTACTTGTTTCAGTCATTTGACTGCGGCCATGCTGGAGCACCGCCTTTAGTCGAGCAAATCGACCCCAGGACTTTTTTTTTGTAAGCCTAGTACGTATTCTATCGGTCGCTTTTGCCGAACCACTAAGTTACGGGGACGTAAACACACCAGCGTCGGTTGTCAAACGATGTTGGGGGGACAAACACAGACACACAAACATATACACACACATACATACATACATATATATA
>NW_026409316.1:4836-6431 GCF_001194135.2 Octopus bimaculoides | reverse complement strand
GAATTTGTGTTCTATACACGGAATTCATACGATTATGCCAAAATAAAAACAAAAACAATTTTTTTCTGTGTAACTTAAGGATTATTTAGCTGTTATTTTCAGCACATCTTACTACCTCCTGATACCTTCCTCGTTTGTTTGTCACTCTGATGTTCTTTTACTGGTTTCAGTCATTTGACTGCGTCTATGGTGGAGCACCACCTATTTTAGCCGACCAACTCGACCAAAGCGACCAAGTCGACTTGCCCAAGGTGCCACGCAGTGGGACTGAACTCAGAACCATGTTGTTGGTAAGCAAGCTACTTACCACACAGCCACTCCTGCGCCTGTTTAATTTTTATCAGTTTCGTATGATTTGTTATAAAAATATTATCAGATTTAATAAGATGTTTTAATCTTTTCGCTTTTCATGTTTATTAATATTTTCATTTTTCTTTTGTTTTATTGAAGGTTAAATAATTTTGTTTTAGTTGGGGAGATAACCCGATTTTTTAATGGGGGTGAGATAACCAAAAAGTATCATCTCTCCTTTGACCAAGAAATATCCAAAGAAGAAATGAGAAACAATTTAATAAAAAAATGGTGTCTATTTACTTTTGATATAGTTGTGGATGTATAAAAACACACACACATGTACGCACACACACACACACACACACGCATATATATATATACACACACACATACATATGCATATATTATTATTATACACACACACAAACATACACACAAACACACACACGCACATATATATCTTGTACATATAGAGATATAATAATAAATATATGTATATATATATGGATGTATATATAGTATAACCACATATATGACATAACAACACAATATATATACATATATATATGTATGTATGTGTGTGTGTGTGTGTGCATATGTTTATGCACACACACACACACACACACACACAAACACACACATACACACATATAAGAGAGAATAGAAATGGGCTATAAAATTTACGACAGCTCTTTCGGTAGAATTTAATTGATGCTTTCATAGGTTTCATCATTACATATAATCCGCCATCTTCAGGTAAAAGTTTAAACATATATCAAACAGGTGAGATGATACCTGGATGATGATGAATACAATTAACATATCTGGACACACACACACACACACACACACACACACACACACACACACACACACATCTATACTCTGGACACTCACACGCACACACCTATACATGTATTACATATACATATACGTATCTATCTATCTATCTATCTATCTATCTATCTATCTATGTAGCAAGGATGGCACGTGTGAACGACGGAGCCATCTTGAGCATAACCCTATGAACTAGAAAAATCCAGAAAAAACAAAAAACAAAAAGGCAAAAGAGAGTCACTTACTGTTATAGTTTCTTCAATGAAAATATTGACCAAGGTTACCGTGGTCTTTTCCGTAGGCTTTTCCTTCCACGGCTAAACCTAAACTGTCCTCCCCTCTTTTTACACGAGAACATTACTGTGTGATACACGATCCCTATTGATCGGCCTTTCCTTTTTTTTTTTTTTCGATCCCTTTTGATCGAACTCCCCCTTTTTCCCTTCCTACGATCCCTTTTGATC
>NW_026409316.1:0-602 GCF_001194135.2 Octopus bimaculoides | reverse complement strand
ATATATGTATATGTGTGTGTGTGTATAACTTTTACACTATACGCACGTGTGTGTGTGCTTTTATGCGTGTGTGCGTGTAGCCGTCACACCGCAAATGTATATAACTCTCAACCTATATACATAAGCGTGTGTGTAGATCCAAGGGAGTTGTTGAAAATGATAGCGACTTCGTTGTTGTTGTTGGTGGTGGTAGTGGTGGTGGTGGTAGTGGTGGTGGTGGTAGTGGTGGTGGTGACACTGCTGCTGCTAGCGGCGGTGGTGCCGTAGTATAATGTTTGATGTCATATCTCCAATAATAATAATAATAATAATAATAATAATAATAGTAGTAGTAGTAGTAGTAGTAATCTGTTTTAAGTAGGCCCCTGTGAAACTTGGCCCACTCCGAATGCGGTTCAAAGCCACACGAGTTTGTGTTGTGTGTGTGTACGCAAGCGAGTGTTTCTATCCGTGTATACGTATGTGTGTGTGTTTGTTTGTGTGTGTGTGTGTGTGTGTGTACTTGTTTGCTTGTTTGTTTGTGTGTGTGTGTGGTTCGTATTTAGAACTTCGTTACACCCAGTTGTACGTATACTTGAGTGTAAGCACCCTCCCTCGAATGT
>NW_026409315.1:0-325 GCF_001194135.2 Octopus bimaculoides | reverse complement strand
TGGCACCCGTTAATGCTCTCTTAACTAAAGTGCTAATCCGGTCCTTGTAAATCTGGCGTGCCGTGAACGACGCGTTCAGCTTCCAGTCACCGGGACCCTGTCTACGTGTCTTATCTAAGTCAAGCGTACAAGTGACAAATTTGTGGTCTGTGTAGCTGACTATGTGGAATTGTGGACAACCTACTCTATCCTTATCCACTGTCCTACAGAATACCCTATCTAAGTACGATCTGGACGACCCGATGCGGTTACTCCATTTCCACATTGGCACATTTGGGTGGTCTAGTCGGTACCTGTCAGACAGTTGGAAACGTCTGAGCAGGTC
>NW_026409314.1:0-247 GCF_001194135.2 Octopus bimaculoides | reverse complement strand
ATGTATGTGTGTATGTAAAATATGCACCCGTACATACATTTCACGCAATTCACACACGTAGGCAGATATGTTGAATAGTGTAAGACTAAACCGAGAGATGGAAAGATAGATGAATTAATGACTAAGCAACATGTTTAGGTGAATGGGTGCAACGTAAACAAGAATTTCTATTGGTGAGTGCATAAATTTTGCTTAGATAGCTCATTAAGTCAGACACGTCATCCTCATATATATATATATATATATA
>NW_026409313.1:0-347 GCF_001194135.2 Octopus bimaculoides | reverse complement strand
ATTCCACAGATTTGCTAATGCCCGGATGCAGTACCAGGCAGTGGCTCTCAGGGAGCTGGTCTTAACTGATTGGAAGTATTATCATGTACATTGTTTTGTCTTGCTATAAAAGATGGGTTACAGCAAATATTCTGCTCAATACCACAGATTTGCTTGTCAGTTGTTTGACCTTAACCAGTTGAGCATGTCCCTTGGTGGCTGACAATATGTGCATCTCTGATCAGGAGCAGGAGTAGTTGGGGAGCATCATAGCCGTATGTTGAGAAGAATTGTTTGGGGTTTGGATAATTCACCTCTGGAAACGTGGGTGTTTCATTCAACATCCTTAAACAACCCTTATTCAGGGA
>NW_026409312.1:0-363 GCF_001194135.2 Octopus bimaculoides | reverse complement strand
CTGTCTGTCTGTCTGTCTGTCTGTCTGCCTATCTATCTAGCTATCTATCTATCTATCTATTTGTCTGTCTATCTGCCTCTCTTTCCGTCTATATATCTGTCAGTCTGCCTTCTGTTTGTCTGTGTGTCTGTCACTGAGGATGTATGTATGCATATATATATGTATATACGTACGCATGTACGTATGTACGTATGTATGTATGTTTGTATGTATGTATGTATGTATCTATCTATGTATCTATCTATCTATCTCTGTGTGTGTGAGTATATTTCTCTTTATGTGTATAAAAGGAAAAGTGTGTATATCAATCGGTTTCAATGAATTGTAATCTCTCTCTCTCTCTCTCTCTCTCTCTCTCTCTCT
>NW_026409309.1:19215-19391 GCF_001194135.2 Octopus bimaculoides | reverse complement strand
ATACATATTTAAGCGTATGCATACATATACACACCGATATGTATATGTGAGTACGGGATTATGTATGTGCATGAATACAGACATATATGCGCTGCACACACATACATTATGTCTCCGATATATATACATATATATATATATATATATATATATATATATATATATATATATATATA
>NW_026409309.1:16779-18893 GCF_001194135.2 Octopus bimaculoides | reverse complement strand
ATATATATATATGTATATATAAGTACATATATATATATTATTATGTATGCACACACATATATATACATATATATGTAGTTTGTATATATATATATATATATATATATCCTTGCGTGTGAGTGTATGCATTATGTATTTATTCGAATGGGTATATATGAACACACAATTCTGGGAACATACAACGAAGAATCCATACAACATACATATATGATCTGCATCTGTATATATATATATATATATATATATGTGTGGGTATATACTTATTTACACGCATTTTTACATACGAATATATATCCATGTGAGCATTCATACAAGATCATAATTACACACCTCTGTAGACTGATATCTATAAACATTTATGTAGATTAAATACATATTCCATGAATATGTATGTCTTCTGGAAGATTACACAGTTGTCTATGATAGGATTCCGAATGATTAGGCACGTTCTTCTACTTACCTCTATGTCTGTCTGTTTGTCTTTATTGCTCCAACATCAATACACAGACTGATAGACACACTAATACGATAGCTTGGTAGTTATATAGATATGTGTATACATTATTATACATTAAGCTCATCCAATACATGCTTTACATGTCTGGAGAAGATGAGAGAGTTTCCTGATGGGCTATTTGAAGGTTGGTGCTCCTCCAAGAAGACGTGCCCGCTTTCTCGTTGCTTAATCAATGACATTGAATATTCAGCTGTAATATAAAGCAGTCATGAATTATCCGACCACTCCAGTGAATTGCTTAATTCTCATATTTGTACTGATGACGTCTTGTCGTTAATGAAACAGTCCAGATTTATTTTATGCAAAACAAACTGTGTATCAGAGGACGAGTGTTGCACATAAAATATATATTGAGTAATTAAAAACAAGCCGGCGAATGTGACACGGTGTGGAATGAAGAATGAAGTGCAAACACTAGTATGTTATACAGTAGTGGATTTGAATCGACTATAGATCCTCTCTGATCAGGCACCATACACGGAATTTGATTGATTAAAGAATGATTAATAAAATTTTTCCGGAATATTCAATCTTATGATTGTTCACAAAATGTTGGGTAGTTTTCCCTTAAGGTTCAAGGACAAATTGACATCACAATGGTGGCTGAAAGACAACTCCATATTCTCCAAAACTCCTGAACTCTAGAACTAGATTCTTGACATAAATATCAGAATGAATCATCCTTGAGTTCTTGGCATGATGTTTTATTTGGGAATTTGGGTCTGCCAGAAATAGCAACGATATTCTACATTTCATCAAACTCTAATGTTTATAAATAGGAAAGTGATGTTAAATAATGTACTCCTAGATACTCGCAGCAGGGTACTATAACCACAGCCAAAATGATTTTGATCGTAGGTCTTCTGAATCTGTGCTTGTCAACTGTGCCTTAATCGCCAGCAACAATTAGAAGAAAACAACAACAAAAATAGCTACAACAGCAACAATAATGTAGATACTTGTTTCATGGCAAAAAAAAAAAAAGATCAAATAATAAAAAAGAAAGAAGAATTTTAGAGTTCAGTAAAGAGAGTGTGTCTTTAATGAATGACGAGAGAATATTTGTAGAAATAAGTAAAATGTGCTGCTCTTGGAAAGCGATAAGATTTAGGTATTAAATGAGGACTTATGAACTATGAGGATGTGAGCTGTCCCTGACGGAGTACTGAAGACACAAACATACACGCATACACACATAATATATGTCTACACATACACACAAACACACAGACACAAACACACACACACACACATGTTTGTGTGTGTATATACATTTGAATATATATATACACACACATAAATACATATATACATATAATCATATATATATATGCGTAAATATACACATCCACATATAAATATGTATGTATGTATACATCTGTATATATATATGTATATATAAATAAAGGAATATATATATGTGCATATATATATATAAAAGTATATATGTATGTATGTATGTAAATGTAAATTTAAATATATATGATACATACATTCATACATACGTATACACACACACACACACACACACACACACACTGAAACACATAGTCACACAAAGACACAGAAACACACACACATTATATATATATATATA
>NW_026409309.1:13222-14765 GCF_001194135.2 Octopus bimaculoides | reverse complement strand
CCATAAAATGCTTTCAATCTTTCTTCACACTCCTTTCTCCTTCTCTCTTTCTCTCTTTTTTTTTTTTTTTTGTATTGAAATGTTCATCTAATGTCAACAGGTCGGATATGTTTGTTTGAATATTTAGAAATCGCCTTTGCTTGACATCAGAACGTCTCATATTTCAACTTTACCGTTCAAATTCTCTTCATCGCTGACGTCACAATATCACATGATTGTGAAAAGCGATACGGATTAAATTAATCCTTTTCAAAAGAAATTCTACAGAAATCACGTGAACTCGGCATCATTCTTCCGTAAATAACACCGTTGCTTTTCACAGCAATATTGGTTTCTATAGTTGACTTGAATAGTCTTGGAGACGAAGAATATCTCTCGTTCGTCCATTCAAATCAAAACTTTTGTCAAACATGCCGAATCTGTGCCAATGTATATGTGTGCATTTGTATTAGCGTGCACTGCACGTGTGTGTGTGTGTGTGTGTGTGTGTGTGTGTGCGTGTGCGTGTGCACGTGCGTACGTGTGAGTGAATGCGTGTGTGTGTGTATACGCGCGCGTTTGTGTATGTGTGTGTGTTTGTGTGCGCCAGAGTTCGTTTCTGCTTATTGTTCACCGTTTTAATGAGTTTTATTGAAGAAAAGAAGAGGAAGAAGGCCCATTACATCTTTGGAAATGTCCCGATGAGAATCTTGGGAAAAACATGATAATTTATGATTCTTTATCTGCCCATCAAATCTTAAGCTTCGCATTCATTAATGCATCGAACTGACAGCAAATTACAGTTCAGTTCCGTCCCGTCCCGTCCAATAAACTATTTCACTGTGAAGAAGAAGCACTTTAGCAAATTAGAACTTCAGACATATTAAAATCTTCTTAAAACTGCTTCCCAGTGCAATCTATTGGAAGAAAATGAAAAGAAAGAGGTGGGGCAATAGATCGATGCAGTGAGATCAGGTTCAATACCTGACAAGAGACCAATTTAAAGTCTTTCAATTCTGCATTAGAATTAATACCAGTATGTTATTGTTATTTTTGTTTAGCATTAAGGTGATGAGCTGACAGAATCGTTAGCACGATATTTTATTCGTCTTTACGTTCTGAGTTCAAATTGCGCCGAGGTCGACTTTGTCTTTCATCCTTCAGAATCGATAAAATAAATACCAATTGAACTGTGGGTTCGGGGTAATCGACTATCCCTCTCCCCACAACTTTCAGGCTTTCTGCCTACAGTAGAAAAGTTTTATTTTAGCGTCCCTTCAGCTCTGGTCGAAAGATGTACGATCAAATAATGTGATTTGAGAATGATCTGACTGCTCTTTCTTGGTGGTCGACCAGCATCATAAAGTTTCCTATTGCTTCTATTATATACTTTTCTACTCTAGGCACAAGGCTCGAAATATTTGAGGAGAGGGGCAGTCGATTAGGTCGACACCAGTATGCAACTGGTACTTAATTTATCAACTCCGAAAGGATGAAAGGCAAAGTCGACCTCGGCAGGATTTGAACTCAGAGCATAAAGACAGACGAAATACCGCTGAGCATT
>NW_026409309.1:12683-13212 GCF_001194135.2 Octopus bimaculoides | reverse complement strand
GTCGACCTCGGCAGGATTTGAACTCAGAGCATAAAGACAGACGAAATACCGCTGAGCATTTCGCCCGGCATGCTAACGTTTCTGCCAGATTCTATTATATAGGTCCAGGTTAATCTTGATCGGACAGACTTATGGTAGGTAAAATCTGTTCCAATTGTGACTATCATTATTTGTTTTTTCTGTATATCATGAACTCCAATATTCAATATGTACCTTTTCCCATAAAATAATGTGTATTTTAAAGGAGTTTTGACTGCTTTATCCAGCAGATCGAGTGACTTGTTAGAAGCTCCTTGTTTCAGTCATTTGACTGCGGCCATGCTGGAGCACCGCCTTTAGTCGAGAAAATCGACCCCAGGACTTATTCTTTGTAAGCCTAGTACTTATTCTATCGGACTCTTTTTGCCCAACCGCTAGGTTACGGGAACGTAAACACACCAGCATCGGTTGTGAAGCGATGGTGGGGGAACAAACACAGACACACAAACACACATACATACATACATACATATATATATATATATATATA
>NW_026409309.1:9998-12000 GCF_001194135.2 Octopus bimaculoides | reverse complement strand
AACGTATATTTAACACACACACACACACACACACACACACACACAAACGTATGTGAAACATTCATACGTACATAGACAGAAAATCGATTAAGCCTGTTCATCATTCTTTCAATCTACGGAGAAATAGTGAAGTTTGTCATGTTTAGATTTCCACCACGTAGGTTTACATACAATATTCACTCTCTCACACACATGCACACAGACCCCCACACACACACCTATACATTCAAGCGCATATAGTTCTCCCTTTCTCTCTCTCTTTCTCTCTTTCCAGCTTTCCGCACATACATGTATATACATACATACATACACACATATGTCAGTGTGTGTGTGTGTATTATATACGTATATATATATATATATATATATATATATATATATATATATGCACACACAAACGCACGCACACACGTGCACACACACACACACACACACACACATATGCAGGTATGTGTGTAATATGTATAATTATGTATGTAGAAATAATATTATGATTCAGATACACGATAGCAGTCAAGAGAAATTACAGGAACAACAAAAACAACAACAACAACAGCTCCAGCAGCAACAGAAACTTCAACAATAAAGAAAACGACCACAAGCCAAAAGCAAAAAGGAACTCCCCACCAAAAGAAAAAAAAATGGAAGAAAGCAAAACAAAACTAATGACAAAGCAAATCAAATAACCGAAGCAAAAACCCGTCAAATATATTTATTATAAGACGAAGCAATATGAACAACAACAATAATCTTATTTCAAGCCCACCCATCCCCCATATCAACAACAGCATCAACAGCAACAACAAAAAACAATAACAACAACACCAACGACAACAAGGCCACCGCCAGTAACATGAAGGAAAGCTCCGACCCTCACCAAACCGTTGGTGGAAATAAGAATGTCAAATCTAAGAGAATATATTGCTTGAAGCTTTCGAGATATAATTTGTAGATTTTTCTTATTATATTTAATCGCTTGCCAAACTTTTCCTTAGTTGATTTTCTCTGGTTTAGTCGTACAAAAACTACTGAACGAATTAAAATGTTGATAGTTTATGTATGACATAGGAGCCATATCTGATCAAACTGTTCTGGAACGAATTACATGTATATGTGTATATTTATATACATATGGATACATTCATACATGCATACATACATACATACATACATACATATGTATATACATACAAATATATATGCATATATATACATACATGCATATATACATATATGTATATGTATGCATATATATATATATATATATATATATATATATATGTACACACATACACTTGTGTATGTGTGTATGTGTGTATGTGTGTCCGTGTGTATGTATGAATATATATGAAGGGGTGTGTACATGTATTTGTGTTTGTATATTCAAATACATATGTATAACTATGAATATATCAACACGCATATATGTACTGTTAACACACACACACACACACACACACACACACATATATACATTCATACGCATATATGTGTGTGTGTGTGTGTGTGTGTGTGTGTGTGTAGGAGTCGAGGATTGGCTGTGTAGTAAGACGTTTGCTTTCCAACAACACGGTTGCAGGTTCAGTCCCAATACTTGCAATTGTTTTCCATTATAGCCTCGGGCTTTATGATGGAATTTGATTGACAGCAACTGAAAGAAGACTGTTGGATGCACACGCGCACAATCTAGTCCCCATTCAACCGTTTGGTTTGTTTATGTCTTCGAAGACTAGCCTCAAAAGATAGGATATGTGCAAGGCTGCAATAATAAGAATGAAATCTAGATGCCAATTCGTTCGATAAAATCTCTTGAAGGCAGTGCTATATATATGGTTGAAGTTTACAGAAAAACAAAAGACGAAGACAGGTGTATAAACAACAAACAGATGTATTAGTTTAACGCTCGGGAAGGTAAGAAAGTTTTTTTTTAAGTTTCGAGCCCACGCTCTTCTACAGAAAGGAATACGAGGAAATAAACAGAGGGAGAATATAAAAACTCTTT
>NW_026409309.1:5450-9786 GCF_001194135.2 Octopus bimaculoides | reverse complement strand
ACACACACACACACACACACACACACACACACACAAACACACAAACACACACACACATATATATATATATATATACATACATATGCGCAGGAGTAGCTATGTGGTAAGTAGCTTGCTTACCAACCACATGGTTCTGGGTTCAGTCCCACTGCGTGGCACCTCGGGCAAGTGTCTTCTACTATAGCCTCGGGCCGAACAAAGCCTTGTGAGTGGATTTGGTAGACAGAAACTGAAAGAAGCCCGTTGTATATATGTATGTGCATTTGTGTGTCTGTGCTTGTCCCCCCAACATCGCCTGACACCCGACGCTGGTGTGTTTACGTCCCCGTCACCTAGCGGTTCGGCAAAAAGAGATCGATAGAATAAGTACTAGGCTTACAAAGAATAAGTCCTAGGGTCGATTTGCTCGACTAAAGGCGGTGCTCCAGCATGGCCGCAGTCAAATGACTGAAACAAGTAAAAGAGTAAAAGAGTATATATTAAAAACGAGGAGTTGCAGAAAATCGGAAAATATATGTATACATATATTACAAACGAGGGGCGCAAACGAGAATTTGGGAACGTATTGTTTCAGACTGAACATCGGAGACTTGTAAAGAAAATGTTTATTTGTAATCATTTAACTCGAACACAGTCAATCGAATGGCTCTGAAGAAATGTTAAAGTGTTATGTGATATTTATTTGTGCATTATGTTCGGACTCCTCCGAGGTCAAGTTTGCATTTTGTCTTGTCTGGATCGATGTAAAAAAATTTCGGAATAGGTCTTTAGGTTTATAGAATTGTTAAAGCGACAAATACGATACACTGCAACATCTGCATCAACTCTGTACGTTCTGTATTCAAATACTTCCACCTGATTACTAATTAAAAAAATTAGACAATGAATTGCACCAATGTATATTATTATCAGGCCTAGAAGAAGCAACAACATGTATACAGAAATGTGTGAGTGTGTACATATATAAATATACATATAAATATGTCGCCATGATTGATCGCTGACCAAAACATTCAATTTCTTTTCTCCGTGTTTTTCTCCTTGTTTTCTCCGTGTTTTTCTCCTTGTTTTCTCCGTGTTTTTCTCCTTGTTTTCTCCGTGTTTTTCTCCTTGTTTTCTCCGTGTTTTTCTCCTTGTTTTCTCCGTGTTTTTCTCCTTGTTTTCTCCGTGTTTTTCTCCTTGTTTTCTCCGTGTTTTTCTCCTTGTTTTCACCGTATTCTTTCTGTTGAAGAGCGTAACTCGAAACGTTAAAGACTTTCTGTATTCCCGAGCGTCATACTAATACATCCTTTTGTTGTTTACACCACCTGTCCTCGTCTGTTGTTTTTTTCGTAGATTCTCCCATACATATTAATATAGTTATCTTTTAGTTGTTTCTCTAATTGAAGAACGCCCATGCAGAGGCACCACATTAGAGGGTTCGATCGAAGAAATCGGTTCCAGTACTATTTTCCTCTATCAACTCTGTCTTTCAACTTGACTCACAAGGCATTATTCGAGCGGGATCTATACCGGATGATCTTCGCCCATGGTGTCGCACAGTGGGATGGAACTCAAAACCACGTGGTTACAAAGTGAGCTTCTTAAGGAAACAACTATAGCCATACCTGTGCATATTCTTCCTTTTTCTTTTTTTTTTCTTTTACTTGTTTCAGTCATTTGACTGCGGCCATGCTGGAGCACCTTCTTTAGTCGAGAAAATCGACCCCAGGACTTATTCTTTGTATGCCTAGTACTTACAAAGAAGAACAAACACACACAAAACAAAAAGCACAACAACGCGAGAACGTGGTACATGTAAAGTATTAGCAGACGCTCAGGGAAGAAGCTTAACGTTTCGAGCAACGGTCAGAACAGAAAATAGGTTGAGGAAATAGAAGTTAAAGAAGAAGGGTCACGGATAAATTATAATGATTCACAACCAAGGTGCATAAATGGCGTGTGTGTGTGTGTGTGTGTCTGTAAGTATACAAGTATATGTGAGAAGACTTTTCAGTTAAAAGCAGTGATCTCTTGTTATATTCGGTAACATTTAGCTAAAGTACTACTACGCTTTGGAATCGAACACAGAGTGACAGATTCCTGGTGAAAATCTTAACCGTACAGCCATATACATTTCAGTGGCTTCACAGCTGCGTATATCTATATATAAACGCACACACATATGTACAATTATATTTATATACACACATATATATATACATAGAAGTGTGTGCGTGGGAATATATATATATATATATATATGCACACACCTATGCACATGTATGTATGTATTTATATATGTGTATTGCGTCTGAATCTCTGTGTGTGTGCATGTGTGTGTCGTACGTGCGCGCCATGAGTGTACGTGTTTTAAATAGCTGCTTTATACATTTCACGGGAATTGCTAATCAAGTCGGAAGGAACTACTCTATTTGAAGGTGTTTCCGACTTCGTCTATATTGG
This sequence comes from Octopus bimaculoides, assembly GCF_001194135.2. Lineage (NCBI taxonomy): Eukaryota > Metazoa > Mollusca > Cephalopoda > Octopoda > Octopodidae > Octopus > Octopus bimaculoides. The sequence goes on along the minus strand of NW_026409309.1, from coordinate 7,341 downwards.
TTACTAACACACAAAGACCGGACTGTGGTCAGTTTGCTATTCTTTTATTTTTCAATTTCCTTCTCAGTGTTAGTCGTATGTGGTCTCCATATCAGATACTTGCGCTACTTTGACCGCGGTGAAGAAAGTCGTAAAAACTGGGACATAAAATTGTTCCTTCTTTTGAAGTGACCACACGCATACATACAGAAAGTTTATGTATAACAGAAAGTTATGTATGTATGTATGTATGTATGTATGTATGTATGTATGTATGTATAACTAGATATATGTATATGCTTAAATATATATATATATATATGTATATATATGTGTGTGTGTGTACACACACGCATACATATATACATATTTACACACACACATACACACACACACACACATATACACATGCGCACGCACGCACATAAGCATATATGCTGAAGCTCGAATATATCTAGATAAACACTCACGTACATATTAGTAGACAAATAACTCAACCTTATACCCACATAGGTACGAAAGCACACATACACATACACGTGCGCGCACACACACACACACACACATACACACATATACACACATACTTATACACACATACATATGTGCGCGTATGCGTGTGTATGCATGAAGTATAATTTTAGCGTATGTACGCACGCAAACCTTTATTCGTCTGTTGGCATCTTGGTTTAGTCAATTTCCATGCTTGCAAACTACCGATCATCATTTGAAATTATTATTCCAACTCTACTACTTCACTGTAAAAATTTAGGTAGACACAACCCGTGCTGGTGCAGAGGCATTTCATGCAACGAATTAGTGCGGATTACTGCCAGGTACATTCATTTGAATCACCTGTCTTCACTACTAATACATAATAATAAATGCGCCCTTTTAAAGCCTAGCCAGGCTCATGGGCCCGGTTTCCTGGTTTCAATGGCGTATACGTTCCCAAGCTGGACGGGACGCCAGTCCATTGCAGCGTTACTCATTTTTGCCAGCTGAGCGGATTGGAGCAACGTGAAATGAATTGTTTTGGTCGAGAACACAACGCGTCGCCCGGTCCAGGAATCGAAACCACAATCTTACGATCATGGTGCTGACACCCTAACCACTAGGCCACGCGCCTCCACGTCCTCATTACTAATGTACACATAATGTCCACAAACTGATACCTTTCCCCATTAGCTTTAAGCGCTGATCTTATCCCATAAATGTTAAAACATATCTTTCCTGTATTGTCTTATTTCTTTTTACATTGTTCACTGCATTTTTCGATAAAGGCATTGAATACCACGCCTGTTTTCTGTGGAAGTCTATAATTTCTATTATTTGCCTCGTATTCCGCACTCTAGCCTATCCCGAAGCTGATGAGCCACGTCTCACAACACTGGATACAGGAATGGCGTGTGGAACCCATAACTAAACCCGATCTTTGGCAGTGTCTCACTCGCAGTGTCTTTCTACACACACACAAACTCGCATGCACACACACACACACACATATATGTGTGTTAATGTATACGTGTGTCTGTGTTTATGTATGCATACATGTATGTGTATGTGTGTGTGTATATATATATATACACACACACACACACATATATATCTTTGTATGTATGTACTATGTATATGTATGCGTGTGTGCATGTCTATGTACACATCCATGCAATGGTTGGTTCCAGGTTCAGTCCCACTGTGTGGCACCTTGGGCAAATGTATATTACTATAGCCTCGGGCCGACCAAAGCCTTGTGAGCAGATTTGGTAGACAGAAACTGAAAGAAGCCCTTCGAATATATATATATATATATATATATATGTAGGATTAAGTCGATTATATCGACCCCAGTACGTAAATGGTACTTATTTAATCGACCCCGAAAGGATGAAAGGCAAAGTCGACCTAGGCG
>NW_026409309.1:3809-5440 GCF_001194135.2 Octopus bimaculoides | reverse complement strand
TTGAACTCAGAACGTAGCGGCAGACGAAATACCGCTAAGCATTTCGCCCGGCGTGCTAACGTTTCTGCCAGCTCGCCGCTTATGTGTGTGTATCTGTACAGGTGTATCTGGCTATCGATATTATATATTTACATGTATACTTATATATAAAGTAATTACTATCTAATCAATAGCATCGGGTTTAAAGTTTCTTCCTCTTTGAAGGAGAGACAAAGGAGCATTTGTAACAGGGTGCAGGAACTTCAGCAAAAAGGTGTTGTCTTCACGAGCAAGAGATATTTAGCCATTTTTTTTGTCGTAGTTTATATACTTGGGCATAGGTAAGTAAGTGGGTAAATAAATCTACATTAAAAATTGATATGACAGCAGGTACATATGATTGATAGATCGATAAATAAATAGATGGATATGTGTATGTGTCTATCTCTGTGTGTTAGTTTGGGATAGATAGGCCAGAAGATAGATAGATAGATAGATAGATAGATAGATAGATAGATAGATGTAGATGAATAGTTAAATGGACAGATAATTTGTTAGCTGCATAATTAGCTAGATTAGATAACAAATAAAGACATTGATACATATATAGATGGAGGTAAATAGATAGACGGAAGGATAGATAGATAAATAAATAGATGGACAGATTGAAAATTAGAGAAACTGGAAGAAAACGGATAGAAAACGAGAGAATGAGAGAGAGAGAAAAAAAGAGGAGAGGGAAAGAAAATACGAGAGAATGAGAGAGAGATGGAGCGAGAAAGAGAGAAAGGCAAAACGTCGTCTTTGTTGAGAGAAGTAGTCTATAAATTGGTCGCCGGTAGAGGTCACTTGCATCTGAAGAGACAGACAGGCTGCCGAGAGTGAGTGAATAAAACACTAATTTTACAACTCCATTTCGTTTCATCTTGTCGAGAGATTAATTCCAGTTTTTATTTCAGTTTTATTGACTCCAACCATTTTCTCCATCCTGTTATAACCGACTGGGTTTCGAATAGGCGTATGGACCGAACACAAGAACAAAAAAAAGAAAAACACAAAAAAACAACAACTCAAAATGAACAACAAAATAATAAAAGAACAAACAAAAAATAAATCAAAATAAAATATACACAAAGATGGCAGAGTTTCTGTTTGATTTATTTATTTGTTTATTGTTTTATTTGTTGTTTGTTTACATTTATATTTTGTTTATATTTATATATTTCTATTAGTACAAATATTTATTCTCCCTTTCCATCTCTCTTCTCTCCTTTTCTGTCGGCCTGTCTGTCTTTTTCTCTCTCTCTGTTTGTCTCTTTCTCTCAGTTTCATTCTATCGAAAACTAACAACACACATCTACTCCGCTGCTTCGTCTCGCTCTGCATCTCTACTGAATCGATGCTATTTTTGTCTTGCTCGCATTCTCCTGCCGTCACTCCCAATATATTACTGCAACCTATTTCTATCTCGTGCAAACACTACATTCTTGGACGACTATCCACACCTACCCGGCCACACAAAAAACGAAATAAAGAAAAGAGACGAAGAAAACGAAAGGAAGAGGATAATTTGAAACACCATCCATTTGAAAATAATTAACAAGGTGTCATATATATATATATATATATATATATATATATATATATATATA
>NW_026409309.1:0-2435 GCF_001194135.2 Octopus bimaculoides | reverse complement strand
TATATATATATATATATATATATATGGATATAATATGCATATACATATAGGCGCAGGCGTTGCTTCCCAACCCATATGGCTCCGGATTCAGTCCCACTGCATGGCACCTTACAATATCAACAGTTTTTGTCAAATCCTCTCCATATAGACATTAAAACACACATAGATACACGCGCACATGTTGGATTGTGACCGAAAGAGTGCGATCGCGAATACAAGTGACCAAAATGCGATTCATCCGAAAGATCTGTGGAGTAACGTTTCACGGCATAGTTTGTTATTCCGAAATGAGAGAGTCCTTCAAGGTCGAGTCGATACTTCTCCGCACTGAGCGATCACAGCTCCCGTACAATGGACAAGTGATTAGAATGTCACAGAAGAATTTCGCAAAACGAATCGCTCAGACCGAGACAAACGACAGGAGAACTTGAGAAAACCAATAACAAGATGGTTGTATAATACTCATAATCTTAGCTAAATACACTCGGGATTCCAGCTGGAAAGTTCAATGACAATTTCTTCTAATAGGACCCTATGGACAAGATGCCTGAAAGCTCTACCTCAGCTACACACAACTCTTCCAAGAATAATGGGCAGATAAGATAGATGGATGAAGCAAATTTTTCTTAAGAAATTTAAATTTATATTTTATTGCTTAATATTTCAATTCTACGAGATCCACTTACTATGGAACAGCACTCAGAAGAAATTTGATTTCTTTAGCCAAGAATTAGTTTTAACAACTTTGGTGCATATGTATGTATGTATGTATGTATGTATGTATGTATGTATGTATGTATGTATGTATGTATCTATCTATCTATCTAGATGTGTACTACCCTCCATGTGATAATGAGCGATTGCTGAACGCCTTCCTGTAAAAGCGCATTTTATGTATACGTACATGCAGTCACTGTACTTAGTTTAGTGAGAACAATTAATTTCTTTACCACAGTTAGTTTTGTCAAAATATATTTGTCACAATAGCTAGTTTAATAGCCATTGTTTAGTCACTATAGTTAACTTATTTTCCATAGTTTGTTTCGGTTCAACGTTTAATTAATTCATAATGGTTAGTTTAATCATAATGATTTGTCTAGTCAAAGTTGGATAGAAATAATAAATCGTTTTGAAACTATTTTTACTTTTAATGCGACTGCTTAGTCATTAGATTTACTTTTTACTTATGTCAATACGCTTTGGTTTTGTCAATATATTTTATTTTCAGATTATATCAGTTAGCTTGATACCACTCCCTTCACCCCAGAGCCGTTAAAATAATGATTAGTCTTATTCCTAAAGCATTGGATATTTGATAATCAATGAAATACGTTTCTCTCTTTCTGGTCTCGTTTCAATATTTCCGTAAACGAAACGCACGCACACATACATACGAGTGTGTATGCGAATGTGTGTGCGTGCATGAGTGTTTGTATGCGTGTGTGCCCACATTCGTATCTATGTACGTATGTATACGCATACATACATACATACACACACACACACACACACACACACACACACATATATATATATATATATATATATATTTATGTGTAAAATACATATACATATATATATACATATATATGTATGTACACACACACACACACACACACACACACACACACACATATATATATATATATATATATATATATATATATATATTATACATATATATAGGCGTATATGAGGTTTATATGTGACTATGACTCTACACATTTTTGCAAGCAAGTGTATAGATTATATATTGAATCAAGGATTATCTGGATATTTATATTTAAATCCATCCAAAGTCCAAAATCTTCTTGCAGACCACTGGTTCACTGATTCAATATCCGAATCTCTATGCCAAGGTCAGCAACCTTCCATGTAAGCATTATGATGTTTTACTGCGTTCGTACGCCATATCAGCATCGTATTACACATCGATACAAACGCTTCTTATTCTGGTTCTTCTTAATATATAATAGCTTTGCAAATATATCTCTGTGAGGATTTTCTGAGACTTAGTCACGTCTTTTATGAATATCTTCCAACTTCTCAAGTATTTTAAAATTGAGAAATATAATAAAATAGATAAATTTTCCGAACAGATTTTAGCATTATATTTGTTAGTGTATATTGTTATACAATAACACAGAAGAAATATTTTTAACAAACACTTACTTTAACATATAGAAATATTGCTCATACTCTCTCATCCGCACACGTGTAACATGTATGTATGTATGTATGTATGTATGTATGTATGTATGTATGTATGTATGTATGTATGTATGTATCTATCTATCTAAAAACAGTTAAATCTGTGAATGTTTGCAAGGCAGAACATTGATAACATGTGAAGTGATTACAAAATAATGTGAGAATGTGTGTGCTTGTGTGTGTGTGTGTGTGTGTGTGTGTGTTTGTCGTTGTTGTATAGACAA
>NW_026409308.1:0-281 GCF_001194135.2 Octopus bimaculoides | reverse complement strand
AAGTGGGCATCAAGACATGAATAACGTATACAATAACTGTGGTTCACAAGGACTTCGTGTTGGTAATCAGAATATAGACTACCATTGAAAACTCTATGGACGACAAAACAACTAATGTTCAATTTGTTAAGGGCTATGGTGAATGCTTCAAGGAAAATCTTTTTTTGATACCATTATTTCCATCTGTTTTATTGATTTGTCAGCAGATAAAAGAGCAGTGCTGGCTCAAGCATGCAGCATACTAAAAGGAAGGAAACATGTATGTTGATCAAGAAATCCTT
>NW_026409307.1:0-561 GCF_001194135.2 Octopus bimaculoides | reverse complement strand
CTACCACCTTTTTCAGCGACCACAACTTCTTAACCTCCCAAGCTAACCTGTCAAATCTATCGACTTCTCTTTCTTCCATATCGCATAACATGTTGTCATCTGGACATGCTATATCTATGATCCAGCATCGTTTGCCTTCTTTCTCAATTAACACTATGTCTAAAGCGGTGAGTTAGCAAAAACGTTAGCACGCCGGGTGAAATGCTTAGCGGTATTTCGTCTGTCTTTATATTCTGCATTCAGATTATACCACGGTCGACTTTACCTTTCATCCTTTCGGGGTCAATAAATTAAGTACCAGTTGCGTACTGTGGTCGATCTAATCGACTGACCTCCTCTCCAAATTTTCGAGCCATGTGCCGAGTGTAGAAAAGAATTAACACTATGTTTGGTTTCCTATTCTCTATCTCATGGTCGCACTGAATCATAGAATCCCATAGGATTTTGCATTACCATTTTCGATGATGCTTTCGGGTTTATGTTCTGACCACTTTTTTGCTCTGTCAAGTCCATACTTGTTGCATAGTGTCCAATTATCATTGTCTATGATGTCTTCTGGTT
>NW_026409305.1:0-257 GCF_001194135.2 Octopus bimaculoides | reverse complement strand
GCTCGAATGTCTTTTCATGTGCCACTGGCACAAGTGCCAGGAAGGCGACACTGGTAATGACCACGCTCAAATGGTGCTATTTACGGACCACTAGCACGGAAGCTAGACAGCTGCTCTGGCAATGATCACACTCGGATAGTGCTGTTAGTGCTCCACTGGCACAAGTGTCAGTCATCGAATATGGTTCAATTAAGATTTCTATTTCAATTGCTCCAACAGGTCTTCGCAAGCAGAGTTTAGTGTCCAATGAAGGAAAG
>NW_026409304.1:1159-1452 GCF_001194135.2 Octopus bimaculoides | reverse complement strand
TGTGGTTTGTAAGCAAGCTACTTACCACACAGCCACTCCTACGCCTATTGTGAACTTTTTAAAAGTAATCATGAATTCATAGAGAACCACCCTCATTTTAAACTATACACAAGGATATACTATCTCACCAGACATCAATATCGCCTGTGATATTTGTAGCGTACACTCTGGTGAAATTCCTCTCCCCTTTATTACATATATACATACATTCGAACGTAGCATATAACAGCTAGCATTTGGCCACTATTTGGACCCCGTTGTGTCCACTACTCTGATTGGTTGGTATTGGCGCA
>NW_026409304.1:692-1149 GCF_001194135.2 Octopus bimaculoides | reverse complement strand
GTCCACTACTCTGATTGGTTGGTATTGGCGCAATTTGTCTCTTACTCTGTTGTGCCAATCTGCAGCGTATAACCAATCAGAGCATCTAAATAAGATCACATGAGACAGCCTTTTCTCAACCCCGTTTGAGCCTACTGTTCGTTATAAAAACTCAGCTACTCCTCATCTCGAAGTCTTTGGTTTCAGACCTTTTAAGGTCTGGCCACTGACCACACAAGACACAGCCAGTTACTGCATCAATGCCAGATGACAACACCCATCCAACAGCAATACGCTCAGGTTTCAACACAGTACTGTTCATTAATTACTTCACTCTGGATCAACAGCAAAGATACAACCTGTGAGCCAGACAACACCCGTCCAACAGCATTATGGCAATTTCTTTCTTCGTCACCACCCTCATCTTCTTAATGTCATCAACATCATCTCTTCTACGTACACAACTCAAGCAACACTG
>NW_026409304.1:0-682 GCF_001194135.2 Octopus bimaculoides | reverse complement strand
TAATGTCATCAACATCATCTCTTCTACGTACACAACTCAAGCAACACTGCACAGGTTCCAGCAATGCACTGTTCGTGAATTACTTCACCATGGTTAACAGCAAATGTACCACCTGCGAGAACTTCTGTACCAAGTGACCCAGGCAACAGCATTACTTCCACCACTTCATACAACACATACTGCAACTCCAGCTCTGCATCATTGCTGCAACTTCTTGATACAGTATTTCAATCACCGTGTACAATTGACTATGAACTGGTATTTCTCATTCTTGTATCTATGAACATCTGTCTAACTTCTCATTATAGACACTTTCACTTTCTCTTTCATTGTTATTTTTATTTGTACTTAATGCACACGCATACATCCATTCCTATAGACACATACACTTTGTTCTCATGACAGCCTGTCTAGTATTCTGTATACATGATGCACACAAAGATACATGTTAACATATCAATAAATTTTCTTAAACCTTCTACCTGGTTGTGTCTGTCTCTTTTTTCCAACTGGCACATTATATGTACTATTCCAGCCTTCTGAATGGAGCCATTATTAGATGGTTCCACCATGCTTCCACGACCATCTAGATATCTCTCGTTATCAGCATTACTATTCTGCCTCACTCTGTTTCCTTTATCTACGCAAGTGAATAATGCTAAGAGAGGGTATAAGATCTTTG
>NW_026409303.1:0-456 GCF_001194135.2 Octopus bimaculoides | reverse complement strand
ATATATATATATATATATATATGCATATGTATATATATACATATGTAGATAGATGTACGTATATGTATATGTACGTGTAAATATATATATATATACATATATACATACATGCATACATGCCTACAGATATATATAGAGAGAGAGACGTACATGTATATGCATACATATCGCACCACGCCTGTAAGCTCCAGCAGCATTTTATTCCTAAACTTATTTATTAAGGATTTTATATTCATATTTCCATTATTGGTCGTTTATGTTTTGTTCAGAACGATAAATAGTGAATTTGTGATGCACAGAGACGTTTCAAGACCTTCCGTTTCTTATCGTCAGAATAAAACGATTTTTATTTTCATTATTTTTTTTCTCTTGCGGAGGCGGCTGTTATTGCTGTCTTTTATTGTAGCATAGAAGTATGAGAACATGTTCATCATTGGTTCATACTATTATTATTTT
>NW_026409302.1:0-527 GCF_001194135.2 Octopus bimaculoides | reverse complement strand
TATATATATATATATGTTATACATATATAAATATTATCTTATATATATATTATATATATATAAATATTATATTATATATATATATGTGACACGTAAAAGCACCCACTACACTCTCTGAGTGGTTGGCGTTAGGAAGGGCATCCAGCTGTAGAAACTCTGCCAAATTAGATTGGAGCCTGGTGTTGCCATCCGGTTTCACCAGTCCTCAGTCAAATCGTCCAACCCATGCTAGCATGGAAAGCGGACGTTAAACGATGATGATGATGATGATGATATATATATATATATATATATATATTATATACATATATTATATATATGTATTATGTATATATATTATATATATTATGTATATATATTATATATATTATATACATATATTATATATTATATATATATATATGTATTATGTATATATATTATATATATTATATATTATATAGATATATATATTATATATATATGTATATATTATATTTATATATATTATATATATATGTATATATATATATATATATATATATATA
>NW_026409301.1:1509-2237 GCF_001194135.2 Octopus bimaculoides | reverse complement strand
ATATATATATATATATATATATATAATGTAGGTAGGTACTGTAAAATTCCATATATATGTATTATCTATATTTAGTATCATGTGTGTAAATAATCTTACCATATACTATTATACAGCAAGAATTCTCATCTTAATAAATATATACATGCGGAATTCCGTTAATATCAACAGAATTCGTACGAAAAAAAACACATGATAAAACAAGAAGATGGAATGAACAGGCTGCTCATTCCATCTTCTTGTCTTATGTGTGTTTATCTGTACGTAGTTATATATATATAATGTGTGTATGTGTGCCTGTATGTATGTATGTATGTATGTATGTATGTATGTATGTATGTATGTATGTATGTATGTATGTATGTATGTGTGCATCTATGTAAGTATGTATGTGTGAACATGTGTCAGAGGATGTGTCTGTGTATTTCGTGTGTACGTGTCCATGAGTTTAAATCATTAAATAGTCAGACGAAAAAACAAACAAACAAACAAACGAACAAACAAACAAACAAAAATTAACCAGAAAAGAAATACGAAGTGGACTGAGCAGTAATGCGGTGTCGAATTCTATACGTTTGTTTTGTGCGTAAAGGAGAAAGTTAGATCAAGTCGCGGCTGAGAGCACCACATCAAAGCTCTTCGCCACAAATTCGAGTTGTTGGCTTTGAAGTTTGATAAAACAAAATATACAAAGTAAATATATATAAATATATATATATATATATATA
>NW_026409301.1:0-467 GCF_001194135.2 Octopus bimaculoides | reverse complement strand
CATGCTGGAGCTCCACCGTGACTTTTCGTCTTTATCCCGTGCTCTCTTCACGTTCCTTGCATGGCTCTTCTCCTCCACCTGATATAGTCCAATCAAGAGTTTTGATGGCACAAATGGTTTATAAGAGAATTTGACATCGTTGCCCTAAACTGTTTCTCATTTCGAGCCATTGGTTCACCTGGTATTGTGGAGAGGAAAGCGTCGAGTTTTGTTTTGAAGACCTCTACATCCATGTCTTGCAGGTCTCTCACATGTTTTGGCAGGGCATTAAAGAGCTGAGATCCTCTGAAACCGAGGCTGTTGCAGTACCTTGTTCTTATGTGAGATGCAGTGGACGGTACCCTTGGTACCATGCTGTGGCGACCTCTGCGGGTATTCGTGTAGTACTTGATGCCAAAGTTTGGTACCAGTCCTTCAAGTATTTTCCATATGTATATTACTACATATCTCTCCCGCCTGCGCTCCAG
>NW_026409300.1:0-399 GCF_001194135.2 Octopus bimaculoides | reverse complement strand
ATATATACACACACATTGGTATACAGTCATTCATGTGAATCGGCTATCGTTGATAACACCGTAGAACTCTGTTCCAACATCACGTCATTCCCTTGAGGGTTAGAATATCCTCGATGATCTGGTTCCGCTCCATCATTGTGACCTTCCCCGTTGACCTTCCATCGAATTTTTTGTATACATCACATACGTCTATTTGATATCACTAGACAAAAAATGGCTCTCTTTTTTTTTCATGTATCTATCTATCTATCTATCTATCTATCTATCTATCTATCTATCCAGTTATCTACAAGTCTACCTCCTTATTTATCTACACATATGTGTGTTTTACAGAGTTTGAATATATTGTCTAAATTGCCCTAGTCTCTCATACACACACACACACACACACACACACAC
>NW_026409299.1:0-717 GCF_001194135.2 Octopus bimaculoides | reverse complement strand
AAAACGAATTAATTATTATTATTATTATTATTATTATTATTATTATTACATTTTACAACTGCTTCAAGTTTATGGAATATTGCAGTAATTCAAAGAACCGAATTAACATGCCCATTATTATTATTTCCACTAGAAAATTGCTCACCAAATCCGTTATTTCTAGAGATAGCCGCCATACAGCCATGTTTCAGCAAGAGGCAATCATCTATCGTTTTATCGTCATTATGGTCTCTGATCTATTATTATTATTATTATTATTATTATTATTATTATTGTCTCGTCATAAAAACCGCCGTCGCTGCATATGCGCGTTTCTAATGATCATAGGTCTATGCTAATCTAGTTTTGATATTACACACTTAGAAGATTTTTTTCATCTTCATGGCTTTTATTTCAGGTCTTTTAGATCATCGCAGACTTTGTTCCTCATTCTTGTCTCAATCAGTCTTATGGAACCCTTTACGCAACCAATCGACTGCATCAGTGTTGATTTCATTTCGCTTTTGGTCTTCTCTCTCTTCTCACATTCTCCTCTCTTTCTTCTTCTTCTTCTTCTTCTTCTTCTTCTTCTTCTTCTTCCTTTTCTCCATTCTTCTTCTTCTTCTTCTTCTTCTTCTTCTTCTTCTTCTTCTTCTTCTTCTTTTCTCCTTTCTTCTCTTTCTTCTTTTTCTTCTCTCGTCCTTGTTGCTCGTTTCCTCTTCATCTTCCTTTTCTCCT
>NW_026409298.1:0-278 GCF_001194135.2 Octopus bimaculoides | reverse complement strand
ATATATATATATATATAAATATGTATATATATAATCTCAAACAAATCTTTATTGGCAGGACTTGTAAGTGGAATGTTTATAAGCAGGTTTGGTGTACGGGTGACAGCAATGGTCGGTGTTTTGGAAATAATCATAGGACTTGGTACCTCAGTCGTTTCGCCAAATCTGCCTTTCTTGATTTTTTCTCTGGGAATCTTATCAGGTGAAGTTGCTGTTTCTTTCTTTAATTGAGTGAGTGCAAGAAATCTCGTGAAATGAGCACAAGGTATTTGTTGATT
>NW_026409297.1:0-215 GCF_001194135.2 Octopus bimaculoides | reverse complement strand
AAGCAACAAACTCTCAATGTTTCACTTTTGGCTTTTTGAAAAATGGGAAAGTTTCCTCAGAAATAATGACATTTACCTGTTGTTTCTAGCGTGTTGTATTTTCTGGTGGTGCGCTAATATTTTTTATGTCTGCTATTTCAGTACAGTTCTACGCATGCGGGAAACATCAGACGAAAGTGAAACATCGGGTGTTTTTAGCTTCTTGAAAGCGGGTA
>NW_026409296.1:0-230 GCF_001194135.2 Octopus bimaculoides | reverse complement strand
GGCTATGTAGTTTTAATTTTGAGAAGAGAATGTGTTTCCATTGAGAAATGCTCTTGATGGATGTTTGTAATAACCTGAAATTTATTGTGTAGGGTTCTTTTTTATATATAATTTGTGCTGAATGCAAGTCACATAGGTGTCTATGGAATACTTACTTATCTTTACACTTTGCTTTTTGTTCTCTATAAGGGTCTATAGGAGTTGTGTGAGAGCTGCAATGCTGCATGGGA
>NW_026409295.1:0-212 GCF_001194135.2 Octopus bimaculoides | reverse complement strand
TAATAATAATAATAATAATAATAATAATAATTTCTACTATAGGCACAAGATCTGAAATTTTGGGGAAGGGGACTAGTTGATTATATCGACCCCAGTGTTTCACTGGTACTTAATTTATCGACCCTGAAAGGATGAAAGACAAATTGACCTCGACGGAATTTGAATAATAATAATAATAATTCTTTCTGCTGGAAGCACAAGACCTCAAATTT
>NW_026409293.1:0-215 GCF_001194135.2 Octopus bimaculoides | reverse complement strand
TATATACACACATAATACATACATACATACATTACATATACACACACACCAAATATAATGTTCCGTTAAACTACATCCATTTATTATTCCCTTGTTTTGTTCTTTGCAAATACACACGCACACAACACAAGCATATTTCTGCTAGGTCACAAGAGATTATTGTCTACATGAGGTCTTCATTAAAGTCGTAGTGCCAACCTTCTCTGATATCTCGT
>NW_026409292.1:0-252 GCF_001194135.2 Octopus bimaculoides | reverse complement strand
ATATATGTATACATACATATGCGCGCATGTGTGTGTTTGTGTATATGAGATGCATTGTATATATGTATATATGTACGCATGTATTCATGTATAAATATCTGTAGGCGTTAACTGAATTATTCCTGAGTGCGTGTGCATGTTTTGAAGCATATAAAGATGCATACTATATTATTACATCACGAGCGAACGTTATGAGTTTTAAAGCCTACATAACCTTATCAACCTATTCAATATGAAAATGACCTTGTACAT
>NW_026409291.1:366-495 GCF_001194135.2 Octopus bimaculoides | reverse complement strand
TGTATGTATATATGTATGGATGTAGGTAGGTATGCATGTATGTATGTATGTATGCATTATGTATGTATATGTATGTATATATGTATGTATATTATGTATGTACATATGTATGTAGGTATGTATGTATAT
>NW_026409291.1:0-155 GCF_001194135.2 Octopus bimaculoides | reverse complement strand
TATGTACGTACGTATATACATATGTATATATGTATATAGGTACGTAGGTAATTAGGTATGTATGTATATATAGATGTATGCATCGATGATGGATGTATTTATGTATGTTTGCATGTTTGTATGTATGTATTATGTTTGTATAAATGCATGTATAT
>NW_026409290.1:0-559 GCF_001194135.2 Octopus bimaculoides | reverse complement strand
GAGAGAGAGAGAGAGAAGATAGATAGACGTAGGTGTGTGTGTGTATGTATATACATATATGTGTGTATGTAGGTATATAGATATAATGTAGCTGTATATATAAAAGTAGATAGTTGTATGTATGTATATATAGATAGGTATATGTATGGATACATATATGTATATATATATAGAGATATATATGTAGGTGTGTGTATATATATATAGATAGGTATATATGTGTATATAGATAGATATATGTAGGTGTAGGTCTATGTATGTATATATACACACACACACACACATATATATATAGCTCTATGTATATATATATATACACATATATAGGTCTATGTATATATAGGTCTATGTGTATGTATATATATAGGTCTACGTGTACATATGTGTACGTGTATATAATATATATATATGTATATATATGTAGGTATGTGTTTACACATACATATAAAGGACTGTGTTCAGATAGATAGATGGATAGACCTACATATATATCTCTGTATTTATCTATATCGATAGATATGTATCGATAGATATGTATGTATATATATATATATATATA
>NW_026409289.1:0-302 GCF_001194135.2 Octopus bimaculoides | reverse complement strand
TTATATACAAGCTCACCCTTGCATATAACAACAATAGTAGAGTTAAGATAAAGGATTTATTCTTGTACACCTCTTCAGTTCAAACCAGCATAGAAGAACAAGGTGCATGCATAGACGTGAGGTTAAGAAGTTTGCTTTCCAGCCACATGGTTTCAGGTTCAGTTTCACTGTACTGCATGGCACTTTGGACAAGTATATTCAACTATAGCCCTGGACCAAACAAAGTTTTGTGAGATGATTTGGTAGACAGAAATTGAAAGAAGCTCATTGTGTATTTGTGTGTGTGTGTGTGTGTGTGTGTG
>NW_026409288.1:0-253 GCF_001194135.2 Octopus bimaculoides | reverse complement strand
TTGTGTGTCTGTGTTTGTCTCCCCAACATTGCTTGACAACCGATGCTGGTTCCTTTACATCCCCGTAACTTAGCGGTTCAGCAAAAGAGACCAATAGAATAAGTACTAGGTCTACAAAGAATAAGTCCTGGGGTCGATTTGCTCAACTGAAAGCGGTGCTCCAGCATGGCCGCATAAAAGAATATCTATCTATCTATCTATCTGCATACACAGGCACACATATACATATATATACATACATACATACATATAT
>NW_026409287.1:0-375 GCF_001194135.2 Octopus bimaculoides | reverse complement strand
GTTTAGGGACTCCAGTTGTGTGTCTGTTGTTGCTGCAGATTTATTTGGTGTTGTTTGGGGATTGTTGGGTTCATTTTTGGTTGGGGGTGTGTGGTTGTGAGAATTTTCTTTATTCCCCTTTGCTGTTTGTTTGTTCTTCGTTGTTGCAGTCAAAGTGTCCGTTGTCTTTTTTGGTGGTGCTGTTGATGGTGGCAGCGGTTGTGGTGATGCTGTTTTTTCCGAATGGTTTGTTGTTGGTGTATTTTGATGTCCTAAGTCTGTCTTTGGTTTTGGTAGAAGTCCAGGCTTGGTGGTTTTTGGCGATTGTTGTTGTTGTTGCTCTCACTGTTCATGCTGTTGTTGTTGTGGTTGTTGTTGCTGTTCTTGTTCCTGTGG
>NW_026409286.1:0-382 GCF_001194135.2 Octopus bimaculoides | reverse complement strand
TGTTTCAGTCATTTGACTGTGGCCATGCTGGAGCACCACTTTTAGTCAAATAAATTGACCCCAGGACTTATTCTTTTTGCCGAACCATTAAGTGACAGGGATATAAACACATGGACATTGGTTGTCAAGTGATGGTGCAGGGACAAATACGGACACAAACAACAAACACATACATACATACATATATGTACATATATATATGATGGGCTTCTTCCAGTTTCTGTCTACCAAATCCACTCACAAGGCTTTGGTTGGCCCAAGGCTTTGGTTGGCCCAAGGCTTTGGTTGGCCCAATGCTTTGGTTGGCCCAAGGCTATAGTAGAAGGCACTTCCCCGAGGTGCCACACAGTGGGACTGAACCCAGAACCATGTGGTTGGGAAG
>NW_026409285.1:0-406 GCF_001194135.2 Octopus bimaculoides | reverse complement strand
GGGGGGGGCCTTGCGTGTTACAGTACCTGTCCATCTATCCACCCGTTTACATCTCGCTACATCAAATATATCAAATTACACCCAGACAACTTACAGGCACCCCAAAATACCCGTCGAACACAAACAGAAATAATGGTAAATTACTTTATGGTCCTCTCTTGCCGACATCTTTTGTCGCAGTGGTTCCGTTTAGCAAACAGCACGCTTCAATAATGAGGATATATTTTATGAAACTAGCCACATTCTTTTTTTTTCTGCTCTTGTTCGGACATTGTGGCGGTTTCTGAGTCATTAAAATGTTCGTCTGCATTTTTTGATATATGCCTATAGGTTATCATGTATGTATATGCGCATGTATGTGTGCTGATATATGTGTGTGTATATATATATATATATATATATATAT
>NW_026409284.1:0-204 GCF_001194135.2 Octopus bimaculoides | reverse complement strand
CTGGGGAATTCTCATTAGAGGAATGTGATAAGGAATTGCTAAAAACTTCACATAGCTGTAACAATTAACATTTAGAGTTCAATTAAAACATACATTCACCAGAATTAAAGATCTTATTCACATGATTTTTGTCAGTATGAAAAAATATATCAAGAGTTGGCACACAATTTGCTACTTAAGGTCTTTTTAGAAAGAATATATATA
>NW_026409283.1:617-972 GCF_001194135.2 Octopus bimaculoides | reverse complement strand
TATTATTATTATTATTATTACTAAGGCGGCGAGCTGGCAGAATGGATAGGAGAATGCTTAGCGGTATTTCATCCGTTGCTACTTACTGAGTTCAAATTCTGCCGAGGTCGACTTTGTCATTCATCCTTTCGGGGTCGATTAACTAAGTACCAGTTACGCACTGGGGTCGATGTAATGGACTTAAACCCTCTCCCCAAATTCCAGGCCTTGTGCTCCCAGTAGAAAGGATTATTATTATTATTATTATTATTATTATTATTATTATTATTATTATTATTATTATTATTATTATTATTATTATTATTATTATAAATACTAGTATTATTTTTTTCGCCTATGTTCCTAAACACAAAAA
>NW_026409283.1:0-607 GCF_001194135.2 Octopus bimaculoides | reverse complement strand
CATCACATTAATACACTGTACCATACACCATATTTTAAAAAAACTTTATTTGAAACGATAAAAAAAAATTTCCCACACTATATTTCTCCGTTTCTTTCCCACTTCTACACCAATTTTACAACTATTTCATTTCCCTTCCATTTACTATTCGAATCTATAAAATTTTTGATATCTTTCCTGTATTTGTCTTCAATTTATTTCATTCTAGTTTCTTACAAATTTGTTTCTTGTTTTACTATTTTTTAAAGAAATATCACCATTTTTCATGTACGCTTTTACAATTTTTTGCTTTGCACACACACACGCGCGCACGCACATAGTCATACATGCGTACATACACACATATACAAAAGACACCGTGCGTACACACAGCCACACACACACATGTTGTATATAGATTTACATAGAAGCACAAACACATATGTGTACATACGTGTATGTTTATATATACATGTATGCATATACATGTGTATGTGTTTGAGTATGAATAGTGTACATATATATGTATATTTGTATCTAGACACACACACACACACACACACATATATATATATATCCATAAATATTTATACATATACATATGTATATATATGTATATATATATATA
>NW_026409282.1:0-298 GCF_001194135.2 Octopus bimaculoides | reverse complement strand
CGTGAGTACGGGGAGATATTCATAGCACGCGTGTGTGTGTGGGGTAGATGTGCGCGGGCAGGCTAGCATCTTGACCGGCCAGTGACTATCCAACCGTAGCTAAGCGTAGGCAGTTTAAAACAATAGTTGCTCAATTGGAAGGAGGGAATAGTAGAGCCGTTGGAAGAGGCAACAGGATATCGTACACCGCTAAGTTTGAAAGTTTGGCATATTATTGTTGTTGTTGTTATTGTTGTTGTCACCATCATCTAGAACATTAATAACTTGTATAAAATGAACTTCTACATAGAACCTTCCA
>NW_026409281.1:216-320 GCF_001194135.2 Octopus bimaculoides | reverse complement strand
TGTGTATGTATGTATGCATGTATGTATGTATGTATGTATGTGTGTGTGTGAGTATGTGTGTGTGTTTGTATGGATGGATGGATGAATTCGTGAGTTTAGTTTCA
>NW_026409281.1:0-206 GCF_001194135.2 Octopus bimaculoides | reverse complement strand
GTGTGTGTGTTTGTATGGATGGATGGATGAATTCGTGAGTTTAGTTTCAGAATTAACTTCCAGGTGGGGGAGAGCTGGTTTCCAGCCAAGAAGCAATTCCCTGGTTGGAATTTAGACATTATCAGTATACTTCTGTATACATGCATGCATGCATACATGCACGCTCGTATGTATGTATGTATGTATGTATGTATGTATGTATGTAT
>NW_026409280.1:0-306 GCF_001194135.2 Octopus bimaculoides | reverse complement strand
AGAGAAACGAGACATGCAACATAAAGTGTATACCCCTTCGTCAGTTGTCCACAATGCGGAGTAGATGAAACAGGCACAACTGACGAAGGGGTATACTCTTTATGTTGCATGTCTCGTTTCTCTACTTTCTTTCTTTTTTTTTTTGGTTGTTCGAAAAAAAGCTCGTTTTCTATGTTTTCGTTTTTATGTTTTCGTTTCTCATTGTGTCTAACGTTTATTTTTATGTCCTGTACCCATATATGCATGTATATAAACCTATATATGTAGGTATGTACATATATGTATGGATATATGCATATATTTATA
>NW_026409279.1:0-269 GCF_001194135.2 Octopus bimaculoides | reverse complement strand
ATATAAGAGATATGATAACATGCAGTAGCCACACAACAGCATAGGAGCACTTAAACACAAGTTATGAGATTTTAACAAAAAATACACGAAACAAATATATATATATATGTGGATTTGGATCTCACAGCGACCTTTCAGTATTTTCTGTGCAAGGGTGTTTTTTTTAACCTGATATTCTATGGGCTGTTATTTATAACCTCATCTGCTTCAAGTTTCGCTATTAAAAGAAATTCATGCACACAAACACACATACATATATACATACACAC
>NW_026409278.1:0-437 GCF_001194135.2 Octopus bimaculoides | reverse complement strand
AGCTCTCGTGACGTAGCTTCTTAAGGCTAGCAGATCTATTTCGAGTAAGCCCTTTGTGATTCGGTCGATGACCAATCTGGTTTGTGATCTACCTTGTTATCATTGAGGCATGACGAGCTTTGGCGTTGACATTAGGGGACGGATTTGTCTGTTTAGGGTCAGTTTTTGAGACAACACCGTCACCGAGTTCTCAGCATGTAAACATTGCTCGTAGCGTAGTTTTTTAAGGCTAGCAGATCGGTATTCATCTGTATTTTTTTTGTTGATAGATTTATCTCCGGGCATAGTGTATTTTGTGTGTGTGTGTGTGTGTGGCGTTTTAAACTTATGAATGGGTCACTGTCTGTGTTTGTTCACAAAATTAAAATAAATAAAGAAGAAAGAAAGAAAAAAGTTTTGGTGTTGCTTCGTTTGTGATATGTGTTTTCGTATGCGTG
>NW_026409277.1:0-409 GCF_001194135.2 Octopus bimaculoides | reverse complement strand
TATATATATATATATATATATATATATATATATATACATATATAGATGCAGAAACACACACATGTGTATATGTGTGTGTATATATACATTCTATATTTCGTCGCATGTATTCATACAGCATTTGAAATAATTGAACTATTTATGCGAAATGAAATTCACTGGCTCTACCATACATATATACATACATACATACACATATGCATACATATATACATGAATGCATGCATATGTGTGTATATATGTATCTAAGTATGTACGTATATATGTAAGTGTATATATGTATATATGTATGTATGTATAGGCCTGTGTACGTGTGCATTTCTTTTTATAGATGTATATATTTGTTTATATATATTTATTTAACTATGTATGCACGTGAGTGTATATATATGTATATATATATATATAT
>NW_026409276.1:0-714 GCF_001194135.2 Octopus bimaculoides | reverse complement strand
ATATATATATACATGCTGTCATACATATATACTTATATTTACATACGTATGTATATATACACAACATATATTATATCTAATGTATAATTGTATATGTGTGTGTATATATGCATGTATGTATGTATTTCTAAATATATCTGCATATATGCATACTCACACATATACAGACATATAACATATATATTCATAATCACATGCATATATATGTATTCATACAAATATCTTTAAAGGCATTTATATATATATATATATATATATATTGAATGTCTGCACCGTTCAGGATTTATCATATCTATGCACGTATACTGGCAAGCCAGTGTAAATTTTTTTTTTTTTTTTTTTTGTGGAAATGTAGTAGTTGCCCTTGTATGTAAATGTCTTCTCTGTAGTTCAATGATTTTGTTTGCAGAAATGACCACTACCTAGCTTCGTTCTAGATATTTCTTTTATATGCAATGACGTTGTAAAAGGATGCCGCAAAATATCCTATCTGACATTATCCACGGACCTAGTTGGAAACTTTTTATGGACCCCGAGAAGATAAAATAATATTTGACTGTTGTAAAATTTTAAATGCATGCTACTAAACATTCTACGGAATCATCACCTGATGTATACGATTGTATAAAAAGCCACACACACAGAGACACACATACACACGCATAAACACACACATACACACACACGGATAGATAGATAGATAGATAGATAGAT
>NW_026409275.1:0-367 GCF_001194135.2 Octopus bimaculoides | reverse complement strand
ATGGACTACAGTAAATATTCTGCTCAATACCACAGATTTGCTTGTCAGTTTAGCATGTCCCTTAGTGGCTAACAATATGTGGATCTCTGATCACGAGCAGAAGTAGTGGGAGAGCATCATAGTCATGTGTTGAGAAGAACTCTTTGGGGTTTGGATAATTCACCTTTGGAAACATGGGTATTTTATTCGACATCCTCAAACAATCTTTATTCAAAGACCTTTTGAGCGTGATGGGCTACTCGACCTGAAGAAAATTCTAACTGGGCCCCACCTGCAAGGTCATGCGCTGTTTTTCTTGATATGAGACCACTATGTAGCGCACATATGGTTGTGATGCATGTGCCTGGTATACCCTTATCAGACAGAT
>NW_026409274.1:0-260 GCF_001194135.2 Octopus bimaculoides | reverse complement strand
TTCACCACAAGGAGCGATATTTTCTGTTACTATTTCGTTACCAGGTTTACATATTTTCTTCGTTTTACAATCTGCTGATATAATTTCCTCATTAACCTGTAGGTAACATTCAATAAATTAAAACCATATTATACCAGTGTATATTTATGGATTGAACATTTGATGAAACTTTAAAATATTCCAGCAGAATATTGATGGTGTTTCTAAGAGTGAAGCTGAAAACCTCATTTTATCACGTATGATAATTCATTACAATACGC
>NW_026409273.1:0-462 GCF_001194135.2 Octopus bimaculoides | reverse complement strand
CACGTCCACAAATTAGCACGCATGTCGCTCCAATTTTAGAAGGACATTCGTCATGACCCTATCTGCATTTTCGTCAACCTTTTATCTCAGAGGCACCCGCGTATAGCTGTAAAAATCGATAAACTTTTACCAATTTTGAAGTTTGTTGACATGGCGAAGTCAAATCTGTGCGTACGCGCGTGAAGGAGAGAGAGAGAGAAAGAAAGAAAGAAATAGTGTGTTTGTGACAAGGGGAGATACAGAGTGTTTGCTAGCGTCTAACAAAAAAAGAAGTCAACAAAAAGTGGGAAAGGGAGACAGAAAGCAAAGAAAAATTTTCTAAGCAAGACGGATTTTGTTTGCCAGCATCTAACAAAAGAAAAAAAGTGCGAAAAAGTGGAAGAGGGAGACAAAGCGTATTACGAAAGAAAATGTAAGGAAGACAGAGTAAGTGTAAAATGTAAAATGCATTTTTTTTCTTAA
>NW_026409272.1:0-326 GCF_001194135.2 Octopus bimaculoides | reverse complement strand
TTCGGGGGTATATCACCGTATTTAATGCACAATAGAGCACAAATTGGTGACAACCCCTTCTTCCGGGTAAAAAAAGACACACAGACATCAACGAAGTCACCAGTTTTTTTATTACCCACAAGGGGCGATATAGAGGGGACGATACAACCTGATTTGGGGTCAGATGAAAACGGATGAATTAACAGAAACATGCATTAAAAAATTTTACAATGAAATCAAATTATAATCGGATGATGCGACAGACCGGAAGACATTACGGATGGAGTGGTAAGGCCTGTTTAGCACGGACCCCTCGTGCCCCGCCTCGCCACTGATAGCTGAGATGA
>NW_026409271.1:0-311 GCF_001194135.2 Octopus bimaculoides | reverse complement strand
ATATATATATATATATATATATATATATATATATATGTATGTACATATACGGGTATATATCAATGTACATATACATATATACATATATTTCTATATACATACATACATATTTATATATGTACACATGTGCATTCACACATACGCACATCCATTATTGTATATATATATTTATATATATATGTATTTATATGTATATATACATACATATATATGTCTATATATGTGTGTATGTGTCTATATATATATAAATACATATGTCTGTATATATATGTGTGTGTGTATGTATATATATATATATGTGTGTGTATATA
>NW_026409270.1:0-675 GCF_001194135.2 Octopus bimaculoides | reverse complement strand
ATGGAACCACCTCATCTCTAAATACCACTCCAGGTCTTTCTGATGCTATAACTTCCGCAGGTGATGGTAAAGATCCAGGAACAAAATCTACATCAATATTTGGAATCATTCTTTCTGTAAATAACACTGGTTCTTTCAATATGCCATTTGCAGCATTTCCCACAGCCAATCGAAACATACTTGCTGTTCCTGCTTTCTTTTAGGTTTTATAAATAAGGAGTGCGCTTGAGATTCTAATCTCTGGTCGAAACTTGTGATTTTCTAAGAGGAGATGAGGATAAGGAATTTGCAGTCAATCAGATTTAAAAATCGTTTTCCAAAATCGTTTCGAAACGGACTATCAGAAGTTATAAATGAAATTACTTTCTGTATTCATGCATGCTCATGCACAAAGGATAATTCTTTCAAAAATTCTCTACACTTGTGGAGGAAGATTATGGGTCAATTACGTGTAGTAATCTTTTCAAAGCCTGATGTGAAAATTTTAAAACAAAATTATTTTTTACTTTAAGACAATATTATGTCAACGAAAATGTGCAATTTCAACTTATGTACGGTACATATATATATATATATACATATATATATATATAATGCAAGAGAGTTAGGGGTTGAGGATTTTGTTGTTTTTGTCATTTTAGTTACAAAATAAATTAATTAATTCAACGGAATACA
>NW_026409269.1:0-260 GCF_001194135.2 Octopus bimaculoides | reverse complement strand
TTCTGATTTTCAAAAGATAAGTGAGATACAGTAGAAAGACGCGGGGCTATGCTTCGGCTCCACATCTTTCTATGTCATTTAACCTTTGAAAATCAGAAATATCTGTGAAAGTGGTTAAGCCCTTCAAAGCAAACCATTTAAATGACTCCCAGTGCATTTTCAACTTCTTTTTCAGTATTTCTACCTCTACCTATGTGGAATAAAATAACTTTGAAGCCTGGTGTTGCCATCCGGTTTCACCAGTCCTCAGTCAAATTGTC
>NW_026409268.1:0-233 GCF_001194135.2 Octopus bimaculoides | reverse complement strand
ATGTGTATATATGTGTGTGTATGTCTACCTGTGTGTATGTGTACATATATATGTTTGTGTTTATTTATGAATGCACACATGACATACATGTAGACAAAGCATGACATTATATAAATGCCTGTTTCTACATGAACATTTTACACACATGCATTCATACATGTGTGTGTGTGTGTATACCCATACACACCCATACATAGGTACAAACATTCATATATACATATATATATACATAC
>NW_026409267.1:0-440 GCF_001194135.2 Octopus bimaculoides | reverse complement strand
TGTATGTGCTTGTGTGTGCGTAAGGAATGCGTAAGATATGTGTGGATGTGAATGCTTTTATGTATCTGTGTGCATGTGTGTGTGTGTGTGTGTGTGCTTGTGTGTCTTTTGAGTGTATCTGCTTCTATGTTTGTGTGTCAATGTGTGTCAATGTACGTAGGTATGTGTATTTGTGTATCTGAGTGCGCATGTAGATGTGTGTATGTGTGTATGTATGTGTGGTGCATCCGTATGTATCTGCTTCTTTGAGTGAGTATATATGTGTGTATA
Source organism: Octopus bimaculoides (assembly GCF_001194135.2). Lineage (NCBI taxonomy): Eukaryota > Metazoa > Mollusca > Cephalopoda > Octopoda > Octopodidae > Octopus > Octopus bimaculoides. The sequence goes on along the minus strand of NW_026409267.1, from coordinate 170 downwards.
TGTGCATGTATGCACGTGCGCTAATTAGGATGGGAACAAATTCTTGAGTGTTCAAGGAAGTCTTTGTTCAGTCAAGTGTACACGAGAATACAAGAAAGGTGTAACCACGCGTTCCAGCCACTGTCTCATTGTTTTCTAAGTCTGAAGTCTATTTATATATATATATATAT
>NW_026409266.1:0-657 GCF_001194135.2 Octopus bimaculoides | reverse complement strand
ATATATATATATGTACATACATATACGTATACATACCCACACACACACGCATGTACACAGACATATGTGCACATATGATATATGTATGTATGTATATATATATGTGTGTGTGTATGTGTGTATACACACGCACGCACGCACACACACATATCTATCTATCTATCTATATATATATACGCACACATACATACACACATATATACATACACATACATAGACACTTGTATAAACTAAGATAGGTTTTGGTCATTGTTTATCCAGGGCTAAAGCTAGACTAATATTGTATTTACTTAACGTTTTATAACCATTAGATTGTTCAGTCGGAAGAATCGCCATAATGATTGTATCAATTATTTATGTATTTTATCGAAGCTTATATGCCAAATTGGAGCAGGGATGTGACTTCAGTTTCAACACACATTGGAACGTAGGAAGAATCGGTTGCTCTTATATAAAGGATGCGTCAGTATTTAAGAACAACGTTTTAATTTAACGGAAACAAAAATATTTTGTAGAAATCCCAAAATATTTTTATAGAATTTAGAACACATACTGGGTGCATTCCAGAAATTTCCAAACCTTTTTTTAGTAGAGCCAAGTTTGTTGCCGTTGGCACCCCGTCGCTTACGACGTCGAGGGTTCCAGTTGATCCGATCA
>NW_026409265.1:0-400 GCF_001194135.2 Octopus bimaculoides | reverse complement strand
CACTACATAAAACATAAATGAAAACCGGTGCCCCCGTTTTGAAATAGATCTCATTACTGTTTATAGTTGCCCTTCGAATACTATTATGACAACCCGTCTTCTGTTGTGAGTCTTTCAGAGACTTACATTTCAATATGATGTCAAATCTCAGCTGCACACAAGGCATGGTATCTTTTATTGTAGGAGTGGGGGCGGCTTAGTTTATGTTTCAAGGTCTGGCTTTTCTAAGACGGTAAGTTGTGATTTGAAGATTTGGCTGCTATTTCTAGCAGGACGAATGATCTTGCGGAGTTTCACTTGTTGGCTCGTGGTAGTAGAGGCCACACCCTCACCCTTCAACCACATATGAATATACCCTTCCTGTTGTTAACATTCTGATGTGTTGACCCTTGACACATTC
>NW_026409264.1:0-205 GCF_001194135.2 Octopus bimaculoides | reverse complement strand
GTTGAACGGTTCCGATAGATGGCCGTTCACCCGTATGACCGAACAGATGCGGCTGTATAAAGCAGCTATCCACTCGAAGAAGGCCGGACCGAAGCCAGCTACCTTGAGAACAGCTGCCAGGTATCGATGATCGACCCTATCAAAGCCCCACCCGCGCCAGCTTCGTTACCCACCCTCTATATGATGTAGCGCATGAGATGGAGGT
>NW_026409263.1:1584-2056 GCF_001194135.2 Octopus bimaculoides | reverse complement strand
AAATGAGTAACGCTGCGATGGATTCGCGTCCCGTCCAGCTGGGGAAAATATATGCCATAGAAACCGGGAAACTGGGCCCATGAGCCTGGCTAGGTTTTAGAAGAGCGCATATATTTATTTAGTGGAGGCGCGTGGCTGGGGAAACGCATACACCATAGAAACCGGGCCCATGAGCTTGGCTAGGCTTTAAAAGGGCGCAGTGGAGGCGCGTGGCTTAGTGGTTAGGGTATCAGCATCATGATCATAAGATTGTGGTTTCGATTCCTGGACCGGGCGACGCGTTGTGTTCTTGAGCAAAATACCTCATTTCACATTGCTCCAGTCCACTCAGCTGGTAAAAGTGAGTAACGCTGCGATGGACTCGCATCCCGTCCAGCTGGGGAACACATACGCCATAGAAACCGGGAAACCGGGCCCATGAGCCAGGCTAGGCTTTAAAAGTGTGCATATATTTATTATTATTATTATATAT
>NW_026409263.1:0-1119 GCF_001194135.2 Octopus bimaculoides | reverse complement strand
TATATATGTCTAAACACATCATCATCATCGTTTAACGTCCGCTTTCCATGCTAGCATGGGTTGGACGATTTGACTGAGAAGTGGTGAACCAGATGGCTACACCAGGCTCCAATCTGATTTGGCAGAGTTTCTACAGCTGGATACCCTTCCTAACGCCAACCATTCCGAAGTTTAGTGGATGCTTTTATGTGCCACCGGCACGAAAACCAGTCAGGCGGTACTGGCAACGGCGACACTCAAAATGGTGTATTTTAAGTGCTACCTGCACAGGAGCCAGTCCAGCGGCACTGGCAACGATCTCACTCGAATGTCTTTACACGTGCCACCGGCACAAATAGCAGGAAGGTGACGCTGGGCACAGGTGCCATCACGATTTCGTTTTTGCTTACCCCAACAGGTCTTCGCAAGCCAAGTTTAGTGTCCAATGAAGACGAAGTTTGGCATGGGTGCTAGTGGTCCAATTTAGTTCGATTTCGATTTCACTTGCTTCAGCAGGTCTTCGCAAGCGGAGTTTAGTGTCCAGTGAAGGAAGGTACGCAAAGTGGGCTGGCTACACCCCTGGCAGAGGCCTTGGATTTATGTCTCACAGCATATTTCCAAAGGTCTCGGTCTGAAGTCATCGCCTCGGTGAGGCCCAGTGTTCGGAGGTCATGCCTCACCACCTCATCCCAGGTCTTCCTGGGCCTACCTCTTCCACAGGTTCCCTTAACTGCTAGGGTGTGGCATTTTTTCACACAGCTATCCTCATCCATTCTCGCCACATGACCATATCAACGCAATCGTCTCTCTTGCACACCACAACTGATGCTTCTTAGATTCAAATTTTCTCTCAAGGTACTTACACTCTGTCCAGTATGCACACTGACATTACACATCCATCGAAGCATACTGGTTTCATTCCTTGCGAGCCTAAGCATGTCCTCAGCAGTCACGGTCCATGTTTCACTGCCATGTAGCATGGCTGTTCGTATACATGCGTCATACATTCTGCCTTTTACTCTGAGTGAGAGGCCACTTGTCACCAGCAAAAGTAAGGGCTCTCTGAACCTTGCCCAGACTATTCTTATTCTAGCAATATACATATAAGTATATACACATAAACATATATATATATGTCTC
>NW_026409262.1:0-421 GCF_001194135.2 Octopus bimaculoides | reverse complement strand
TACTTATAGAGGCCTGGCAACATACCCACACTGATGCACGTACATTTTCACTTATTCCTATGTTTACATAACTCTGTGTGTGTGATGGGGGCATATGTGTGTTCGTGCGTTCCTGAACACACATATGCCCCCACATATAATATAGAATACTCGATTATACATATCTGGACCTGACGTTCGAATTTATAATATATTGAACGAGAACGCAAGACCCGGAATATAACCTTGTTTGCTATAAGCATGACAAACTTGATTACGTTCCGCACACATCTGACTCACCTCGTACGTTTGGTACGCTTATATCTTCCTTATCCCTCAAACTATTCCCACCTTCTCACCCTTCTTTTTCGCTTCTCACATTTGCATGTATCCGACCTCATCTCTATAAAGCATGTATATATATAAATATATATATATATAT
>NW_026409261.1:0-245 GCF_001194135.2 Octopus bimaculoides | reverse complement strand
TAAGAAGCCTAATTTCTCAAGATTGGTATTTAGACAGTGTGTTACATATCTTTGGGCTCCAATAATTACAGGTATAAACATGTACTTGTATGTATGCATGCATGCACGTGTGTATGTACGCGTGTGTGTATGTATATATTGATGAATAAGTGCATGTATGTATGTATGTATGTATGTATGTATGTATGAGTGACGAACTTCCTCCAGTTTCCGTCTACTATGACCAGAGATATAGTTGCAAGTTA
>NW_026409260.1:0-224 GCF_001194135.2 Octopus bimaculoides | reverse complement strand
TATGTATGTATGTATACATGCAGATTTGTATGTTTGTCTTTATGTATGTCTTCTCATGTATATACTGACATATCTAGACATGCTCATATATACTTAAATGATAAACTACTGTATGTATGTATGTATGTATGTATCCGCTTGTGTGTTTGACTTTGTTGTGCATCTGTGAATGCATGTGTCAGTATGTGTGCAAAAGTGAACATGCATGAATGTGTGAGTGTATG
>NW_026409259.1:0-5000 GCF_001194135.2 Octopus bimaculoides | reverse complement strand
ACTTAAGCAAAATTGTTTCAAAGATAGTCAAACACTAAATATTCCTCTGAATGCGAATCTTTCAACAGCAATTGTAAATCTAAAATACATAAACAAACCGAAGCGAATAGATGTATCTGTCGATATGTCGGAGAAATACGAAAACCAAACTGATAAGGAGAACAAGTGCAGATACTCTTGTTTTTACAACTCTTTGGTGTTTATCTTCTCTGTAGTTATAACATTTCGAAAGAAAAAGAAGCAAGTAAAAACAATAAAAAGCGAGAATTGTTTTTATTGCTGTCACTACGCTGTTGGGACCCAAACAATATGGAATTCACAAAGAGCTATTCAATTAAATTGATAAAATTTGATTAAATTATTCCTATAAAAAGAATAAAATGGTAAAAATAGTACGGTGCATGAACGAATGCCGTGTTCGAGTTAATTATTTTCCGCTGGTTTCTGGAATAAAATCATGTCAGGATTGATTATATTTGCATCGTTCCTATGAAATTAGAATCCACTATGCCTAAACATGCGCATATCTCTTGCTTTGTGGTTATCATTATTGAAGAAATCATTGTATTGGAAACATATACATTAAGTATTGTCTTAATCATTGAATAGTTTAAACAAGGGTCTTTTATTAGTCGCTTCTTTGTTAAAAAAAAAAAGTTTTGCCAAATATCTTTTAGATCCTATGCGGCAACCATTAAAATTATAGCTGCCGATAATGTGTCACGGGGAAAATGATTGGTTGATCATAGTTACGTTTTACGCAACAATATGTCTCCTAGAGAAGGGTAAAACTTAGGCTAAAATTAATCGTGTTGTAGATTCAAAACAACATAAGTAGATCAAAAAACAGTGGATCAAAATCCAGAAGAGTAAACAATTATCACCAGAAATATGAAGAACAGGTGTATGTAGATCATTCTTATAAATAGAAATATATAAGAGCAGAGTATATGTGATAATGCAGGTGCCATCTTCTGTCGACAACAAACTAAATGTCAAATATACTTGCATTCTTTCGTGGAAGCACGTAATTGGCATTTTGTTCATTAACGCTTCAGAAACCGAGGTATAAAGACAAAAAATTCATTTATCGGTGGAATGGTATAACAAAAAGTATTATATGATGTAGTAAGTTTCCTATTCAAATGCTTAACTAACTCGCTTCCTGCCCTCTCTCTTTCTCCTTGTACTGTGTCTGAGTGGATGTTTATGTTCAGAGAGAGAGAATGAGAGATACAGAGAGAGAGAGAGAGATAAAGAGAGAGAGAGAGAGAGAGAGAGAGGGAGAAAGAGAGAGATTTACATGTGTGCATGCTTATGCATGTGCATATCTACGTGCAGCTGTAGGCCTCTATTGAAGTGTAGAACTGTTTCAATGGTAATTAGAAAGATATCTGTAAGGCATGGTACACTAAGCGTTGAGAACATGAGAAATGGACTTTCATTCATATTGGCGTTTACAACAAGATTCTGCATTGCACATCGTATTATGTAAGACTGGATTAATATGCATGTATATAATATATGCATGGATCATTGCGGTGTACGGACGTGTGTGTGTGTGTGTGTGTGTGTGTGTGTGTGTGTGTGTGTGTGTGTGTGTGTGTGTGTGTGTGTGTGTGTGTGTGTGTGTGTGTCTGTGTGTGTGTGTCTGTGTGTGTGTGTGTGTGTGTGTGTGTGTCTGTGAGAGAGAGAGAGAGAGAGAAAGAGATACAGACAGACTGAAAGTGTACAATAAACCTGGAGATTTTAAAGATTGGGCTTCTAAAACGAGCTGGTGATGCTATGGTTCTGCTGAGAGGCAGAGGCTAACAAGTCTAAACATTTCACAGAGACAATGTGTTGGGTTCACGTAAGGGATCTTTCAAAATACTAGCGTGTTTCTGTAATATAAGACGTTTCATTCCCAAACACACGGCGATGGATTCAGTCCCACTGTATGGTCCGTTGAACAAATGTCTTCTATTATTGCCTCGGGCCTCCAAAGGCTTTGTGAGTGAATTTGATGAAAGACGCCTGTCGTATGTATGTATGTATATCTGTATATACTCTGTTTGCTTTTTCTGTTTTCTCTAAGCCACTACACATTCTTTATTTTCTCACCTTGTTCCTTTCTGTGGAAGAGCGTAGGCTCGAAACATTAAAGACATGTTCACTTCCTGAGCATTAAACTAATACATATGTTTGTTGTCTACACCACCTGTTTTCGTCTTTTGTTTTTTTGTGAATTCTCCCTATATATATATATATATATATATATGTATGTAAGTGTGTGTGTGTATCTCTATGTACGTGCGTGTATGTGCTAGTGTATGTATATGTGTTTGTATATATATATATATGCCTGTGTGTATGCGTGTGTTTGCGTTTGTTTCTCACCACCACTTTTGATACGATAAATATTAAGCGTAAATCTATGTCCTGAGGTTCACTTGCTTCCTTACATTTGTTACGTTCTCTCTCTCTTCCTCCCTCTCTTTCTGTCTTTCTTTCTTTCTTTCTTTCTTTCTTCATACATACATACATATATTCATAAATACATACTGAATACATTTATATATATATATTTACAGACACTCATACATACACACACAAATGCAGTAACATGCTTATGTGTACCTTTTGTTAAACAATGAATAATAGAAATCTTCATTCAACTATGTATCTTTAATGGATCTATATACAATACATTTTAAACTAATGTATTTATTTTCTCTTTAATTTTAGGTGGGATATTTACCTCGGTAGAAAATATTTCCTGTGTTGTTCCTAAGTACTGGATAAGGAATATAAACAGGTAACTTTACAATTTTATTATCTTTTTACGATTTACCACTTTTACAGCTTGATGTAACACTTATTAATCATATCAAAATAAGACTTGATATTTAAAAAGATTTCCTGCTAGTTAAACTTCAGACACGAATAACAAAACTGATTGCACAGAATTATCTTTGTATCTTTTTTACTGGGGTAGATGGAGAAGGTTTAAACAAGTCGAATGTAAGCGAACGTTTCCATCTTTCAGTAGAATAATATTTTCTTCACTTTGGTGACGTGCTTCATCGTATCAAGAAGGACATTACAAATTGCTCTCATACCAAATTGAAAGTACGTAAGATTTAACCATTGATTAATGCCCTTATTGGTTTAAATCTAATCCATTAAATCTATCTATTGATGAAAAATGAGTGTTTAGTATTTCCAATGTTAGATCTAAATTATATTTAATTCTAAACAAGCATGTTGCACTACAAGCAAAATGTTTTGTCCATTTTCATTACAATTTAATCGAAGGCCCAAATTGTTTGAAATTTACACCCAGGGGAACTTGAAATAGTAACCGCAGTCGGTTTCAACCTGTCAGGAAATGTTTTTTTTTCTTTCCAAAAACGAACATGGGAATTGAATACACGTTTATTATAGACGAACGAAAACCCCAACGGTGAGAACAATTAGAGAACGCTTGGATATTTTCATGATGGCTTCTTATATTTTGTCAATATTTTGCCATATAAAGAAATTAACGATCTAGTTCATTTATGCTCTCAAGATGTTCGCTGCACTGCAAAATATCGGCTATCCTTTGGTAGCTCCAGAATACAATTTCAGGACTTGCATAATTCGGTCTTTACTTTACAAAGGCTGTAAAATGTTGGCCACAAAGGGACAAAAAATACTGCATAAAGGCCAACAGTTGTGAGGTGACGGTGTCCTTGAATTTGGAGCGAAATATTACTGTCCAATGTGATTGAAAATGCAAGTAGTTAGCTGTGACTACAATTATTAATAGTAAATGCGTAACGTACCACTGAATGTCTTCTATGGGATTCAGCAATTTCAGAACGACATGAAGGCCTTGAAGTTATAATTATTCCCCTAGCTTGCAGTTTATTCATTTCAGCTTTAATGGATTTCCTAATGACAATTCCTTGTGGAACCGAGCATGTGCGTAGCTTCCACAAAAGATACCTATGATTGAATCAGAGAATATGCGAAACATAGCAAAATTGTCATATACGCTATTGAATTTCAAATCTAAACATTGCCACAAACAAACTTGAGAGTTTAATTTTAAGTTGTAGTGACTAAAACGTTTCTAATGCAACAATTACCAAGATGTAGCAGGAGCATATTTGACAGACAACTAAACATGAGTTATTAGGTAACAGTTTTATTTCAAATTTCAATGTTTAAATTCGTCTTTTCAATTGTAAGAAAGTTGTATGCATCAACAGATATCACCTTATCGTTTGAATTGGATTTAAGATTCACTATCAATTCGAAATATCTCCAATACAGTGGCATAGAAAACAACTGGGATACGGCTTTTACAAGCAAACGAGATACTAAAACTATGGGACAAAGAATACATACCTGTTTTAATGACTAATGATAATTTCCTTCTTGATCATTAAATATGCAACACCTTGAAAGCGTAAAAGTTTATAAGTGTTTACTGTGGTAAACTATACATTCCAGGCGATTTTCCTTAATTTTCTGATATCAATAAAATCACTTCCAGTTACTGTTTCCCTTGGAAAATAATTAAACCTTAAAAAGATGTTCGGGTGACGGGAAATTATCCATGAATCGAAACGCTAGGAATTGAAGTATGTGCACTGTGGGGTCGATACCCTGATTTGATTTGAACGATGAGGTGTCATTCAATTGTAGCGGATATTCTTAAATTGCTTTAAATTCTTAAGAGAATTGTAGGAGACGAGAGTCGGTGCCTTATCAGAAATGTGTGAATGAGACGTGTTTGATGCCCCACAATGTATCAGATCTAAAGAACGGCAATGTGTGGATGCACCCGAGAAATGAACGTTGCAACGATTAAATATTTACTAATGAAAAAAAAAAGATAGCATTTAAGGTACAAACACAGCAATAAACTCAACTTTTATATACATACAAACGTATATATATATATACATGCACATATACATAAGCCCACATATATATGTATATATATATATATATATACATATATATAT
>NW_026409258.1:0-319 GCF_001194135.2 Octopus bimaculoides | reverse complement strand
AGTAGTAGTGGTATTAGTAGTAGTAGTAGTAGTAATAGTAGTAGTAGTAGTAGTAGTTTTAGTAGTAGTAGTTGCAGGGGCAGCAGCAGCAGCAGTAGTAGTAGTAGTAGTAATAGTAGTAGTAGTAGTAGTAGTAGTAGTAGTAGTAGTAGTAGTAGTGGTAGTAGTAGTAATAATAATAATAATAATAATAATAATAATAATAATAATAATAATAATAATAATAATAATAATAGCAAAATATGCCTTTGGAATGAGTACTCAGTTTCGAAATTTCCTCAAGATACCTGATGAAGGCTGGAGGGTATATCAGCCGAAA
>NW_026409257.1:0-749 GCF_001194135.2 Octopus bimaculoides | reverse complement strand
ATGAAGGAAGGAGAAGAGAGCTATTGTTGTTGTTGTTGTTGTTGTTGCTGTTATTTAGCCACAGGTCAGTCCTGACCCAGGACACGGGTCTACCAATGATCAGAGACTCGTTTTCTTTCATTCTTATATTTACACTACCCTACTATCTTCCGTTTTGAGGGAAATTTAGTTATTATTTTCAGCAAATTGAGCACTCGTAAAACTCATCTCGTCTTAGCTATAAATAAAAGTTAATCCAGCCGTGACTATCCAGTCTTATAATTTTTTCCAACCGCACCTAGAACTACCATTCTATCAGGTATCCTTCTATTTATTTAAAACGATCGGATGTAATTCGAAAGATATTTAGCTGTTATTTATAGCAAATAAAGCAACCATCTTCAAGTACAAAAGCTGATATCTTAAAGCCCAAAGTCAGTTCTTATCGTGCAGACTTATAACTCAAAAGCACTCCGGCCGTGACCATCCAATCTTATGAGTGTTTTTGACGTCTGTCCACAACTACAGATATTCAGTATGTTCTTCATTTTCAAGGAAGGTTGCGTGTAATTTACAATGCATTTGGCTTCTATTTCTAGCAAGATTATAGATCAAAAAGTGATCCTCTTTTTGTTTAAGGGAGGGTCACTTTCAAATGATCCGTTTTTATACGAAATAGATATCAAGTATGAACGGTGGGGGGGAATTCTTTTCCTTCATTTTTTTTTGTTTGTTTTGTTCAGGAAATAGAAATGATTCCGATATGATAA
>NW_026409256.1:0-252 GCF_001194135.2 Octopus bimaculoides | reverse complement strand
TTTATGTGCATTGGTACCAGACAAACAGACAAGCAATTTTATAAAATTAGATATATGTACTTACTAGCAGAGATACCTGGCCTTGCTTGGGATTAAAATGGTATAGTTTTTTTTTATTGTTTTACTTGTTTTAATCATGTGACTGTGGCCATGCTGAGTCACTGCCTTAGGTCGAACCAATTGACCACAGGATTTATTTGTAAGCCTAGTACTTATTCTATAAGTGTCTTTTGCCAAACTGCTAAATTAAGG
>NW_026409255.1:0-299 GCF_001194135.2 Octopus bimaculoides | reverse complement strand
GTGTGTGTGTGTGTGTGTGTGTATGTGTGTATACATATATATACATGCATGCATGTATGTATGTATATATACGTAGGCAGATACATAGACAGATATTGAATATTGATATATTATCATCTCCTGATATCTACTTTCCATGCTGGCATGTATGCAAATATGTGTGTGTGTGTGTATGTACGTTCATGTGTGTTTGTGTGTGCACACGTGTATTTGTGTGCATTTATATATATATATATTCACATGTTAATCTATTTCTCATCCTCTTTGTATATGTGTGTTTGCGTGTGTGCATATATTAT
>NW_026409253.1:0-304 GCF_001194135.2 Octopus bimaculoides | reverse complement strand
ATATATGTATGTATGTATGTATGTATGTATGTATACATGTATGTATATATGAATGTATATATAAATATACATAAAGATATATATATATATACATCTGTGTGTCTGTCTGTCTGTCTGTCTGTCTGTCTGTGTACGCATGAGTATATATAAAAATATTCCTTTAGCAACATGTAGGGAAAAATACCTATTTTACAAATATTTCATTTTATATACAATTGGCTTATAACTATATTCCTAGACTTAATTTTTGCATTTGTATACGCGTAAGTGTGGACATGTGTGTGTGCTTGTGTGTGTGTGTGTG
>NW_026409252.1:0-263 GCF_001194135.2 Octopus bimaculoides | reverse complement strand
ATATATATATATATATATGTACATATATATATATTTACATACACATATGTACATATACATATATACATACATATATATCTATATATATGTACATATACATTTATATATATGTATATATTCGTACATATATATACATATATACATACATGCATATATATACATATATATATACATTCATATATATATTCGTATAATTATCTGTGTATATATGTGTATATATGTATAAATATATACATATATATATACATATATATATATATATA
>NW_026409251.1:0-582 GCF_001194135.2 Octopus bimaculoides | reverse complement strand
TATTTTACAATGAATAAAGGTTAGGGAGAAAGCAGAGCGTGTGATATGTTCTCGAGCAAAGCACTTAATATTCCGCTGTGCCGAGGTCATTTCACATCCTCATATGTGATGCACAGTTCACTCATCCTACTAATGAACAGCGCATACAATTGATCACCATGCACAAATCACCTGTGTAAGTTGTTCAGCCAAAATTTGCAGAAGTCCTACCTGTCGTTTGTGAACGACGAAGCCGGACGTTTTCTAATGAGGCAGTCCAACTGGTTGTTAAGAAGAATAAATTCTACTATACTTGTGGGGATTTTATTTGTGGTATTGGTGATGGTGGTGGTAGTGGTGGTCGTGATGGGAGTGGTGCTGGCAGCCCATCATCCGATCAAAGCTACAGAAAATCAAAATGCGAATGATGTATGTATGTATACGTGTTTATTTTCATCACAATCTAATCAGATGAAATATTTCCCATGTACACTTAGCCAAAACCCCTTGTTATAATTATGCATTTAATTATAATATATATATAATAATAATGATATTAGGGATAAAAATCCAAAATTACTGGTAAAAACTCAATTAAAATCA
>NW_026409250.1:1618-1930 GCF_001194135.2 Octopus bimaculoides | reverse complement strand
TGTGGATTTACAGAATTGCTACTATCACACTGGAATTTAGCCTCAGACCAGAGTTTCTTAATCATCTTGGCCCAATTTGCCATTGGATTTGGCATGTGTCATGAATAATTTTTGAAAACTTTATGTAATGACAAAGAAATTGATCCAAAGTATTTCCAGCTTTTAGCAATATTCTATTCAAAGAAGGATTCTGTTCATTTTATTCTCAAGATAAAGCTGGTTTTCAGAGATTCCTGATGTTTCTCTTTGAAAGTTTTCTGAGTAATGTGATTTTACTAAATATGCATATTTCGTAATAATCTGTGAGAACAC
>NW_026409250.1:0-219 GCF_001194135.2 Octopus bimaculoides | reverse complement strand
TATGTACACTGGGGACTCACGTCCATTTGTCAGTCACTTGAAACAGTGCATTTGTGGTTTTGAGTTGGTTTAACTCTTATCATTAGCAAAAGTGGTGCTAGTCACTACCCTCTGTCACTTTTGTGACCTCTTTCTCTCTTTATATACATACATATATTCTCCTTTATATATATGTATTCTTCCTCACATTTGGATTTTTATGTATTCTCTCTCCCACTT
>NW_026409249.1:0-226 GCF_001194135.2 Octopus bimaculoides | reverse complement strand
TACATACATACATACATACATACATACATACACGCACACATACATACATAATACATACATACATACATACATATATGCAAGCATGCATGCATACATATATACACGCATATTCTTTATTTGTGTGCTAGCAAAGCAACCAATGGTTTCATGTGACAGATCTTCACAATTGTACAAGCGCGTCGCATAAGAAGTGTTGGTACTTGTCTCCATTTTGGATGAGAATACT
>NW_026409248.1:0-562 GCF_001194135.2 Octopus bimaculoides | reverse complement strand
GAGAGAGAGAGAGAGAGAGAATTATGTTGCAGGCACCCGTGTCTGTAGAATATTCAGTCAGCCAGTTTAGCACTAATTCTATGATCATGGTTGTTTCATCTTCCCCAAAGCAATTGTGGCAAAATTTGAAACCATTATTATTATTATTATTATTATTATTATTATTATTATTATTATTATTATTATTATTATTATTATTATTATTATTATCGTTATTATCATTCATGGTGTGCTCGAATGTCTTACATTCGGAATCAATGTCCTTGATACCGAGTCACAACCAGTTTCCTTAGATACCACGGACCTTTATTACAATCCTTGCTATCAGCATCAAGCAGACTGAAGTTTCATCCCAACCAACACCAGGAGCAGGACATACTCAAGACTCAAGCGTGATGATAGACAGCAAGTCACTCAAATGGGTCAGGTCATTTAAATATCTTTGAAGTAGAGTAAGTTTTAAGAGTGCTTTTGACGACGAAATCAATGTTAGAATAATTAAGGTTACAAGTGCTTTTGGAAGAATTACCCATCGCTTGTGTGATGAACACGTTGTCAGTCT
>NW_026409247.1:0-413 GCF_001194135.2 Octopus bimaculoides | reverse complement strand
ATAAGCAGTAAAATATTGGGAAAATAAATATTTATAAGATACTAATATTGTTTTTATTATCGAAGGCAATATAAATAGTTAATAATAAGAGAAACATTAATATAGGTGGTTGCAGGCCTAAAAAATAGCATTATGCACCTAAAGAATTAAAATTGTATTAATCGTAAGGACTCATTAAGAAATAAGAGTCACAACCCTTATTTGAACCAGCAAAAAATTAACGCTGAAAACAACAGAAACTATTGTGTTCAGTGTTAATTTTTTGATGGTTCAAATAAGGGTTTTGACTCTTGTTTCTAGCGAGTAGGCACTTTAATGTATCCTTATGATTTATGTGTGTATGTTCGTGTGTTTATATAACCATACAACTGCGCATGCTCGCAGACATCTAAACACACATTTGTATAGTATAT
>NW_026409246.1:0-507 GCF_001194135.2 Octopus bimaculoides | reverse complement strand
GTGTGTGTGTGTGTGTGTGTGTGTGTGTGTTTAAGAAGTCAATAATGAATGAAATAGAAAAGCCAGAGAGTGTGTATAACATGGGTAATGTTCTGATGTATTTTTTTGCTCCAATGTGCAACCATACAGAAAAGTGCATTAGACAGAACGAATGGAGCTTCACATGCATATTAAAACTGTATAATATAATAAATATATAATTAAAACCGTATAATAGAATATAATAAATGCATAAATCCGTGTCAGAAATGTAGCGTAATATTCTACTAACGCATATTTTTTTCAGCCTTGTATTGATTTTTATTTTGAGGGGGTTAAGAATTTGAATACAAAATACGGTGGAGAAATAATCCGTCAAGTTGCTTAATAAATACTTCCACTTATAGTCCCATGGGTACATTTAGCGATGTTCAACCTGTAGCGTGTATTAGACAGAATGTTCTGCCTGAGGATAAGTTTATCCGTCTTGCCGCAATATCGAGGGGTCCTGAAAAACGCAAGTTTATG
>NW_026409245.1:0-349 GCF_001194135.2 Octopus bimaculoides | reverse complement strand
ATTGTTAAAAATAGAATTAGACGAATCAGAAGGTGGAATTAAATCATACTTCTTAGACAAGTCATATGCTATAGATAATATATGCTCTCTTGCTACTCATTCTTTCTCATTTGACTGTTCCGCTCTACAGTCACTTTTTTATAACTCCCGCTTGGTCTAAGGTTTTTAAATTATTTCCTGCTCCTGGATTGTCTACTTCCATTGGCAAATATGAGAATTAATAGTAACCCTGTGACGGCTGTCCAGTGGGGAATATATGTCTCGGAGAAATCTGAAAACTGGCGCTATGAGTCTATATGACTAGGGAAGGACGTTTATCATATATATATGTATGTATATATATATATAT
>NW_026409244.1:0-286 GCF_001194135.2 Octopus bimaculoides | reverse complement strand
CATACATAAATACATACACATATATATGTATACATACATACATACATATATACAATACCGATTCGCTAATCTGTATATATAAGATTAATATAAATAACAGTTTGCAATGTTTCACCAGAAAGGATAATTATAATTGTCACTAAATATAACCAGTATGTTAGGAATCACCTACATTGCTAGAAATAAGAACTAAACCGCTCTAAGGATGTAGTTAACGCACATGAATGAAAACATATACACTAACTGGGACCAATCCCCTGTTTATATTTATGTATATAATTATATA
>NW_026409243.1:0-245 GCF_001194135.2 Octopus bimaculoides | reverse complement strand
GTGTGTGTGCCATAAAGAAATATTGACACAATATCGAAATATGAAATATCTCTGGCAAACAGAAGATTCTCTCTGATCTAGCAACAGAAATAGTCGTTTGTTTTTTTATTCTTTTATTCTTTTATATGCTGCAGCCTTTCTCTCTTTTTTGTGTGTTTTTTTCTTGGTAGTGATTAGTTCTATGAGCAATATGTGATAACGATGTTGATGATGATGATGAGGATGATGATGATGATGTTGGTGAT
>NW_026409242.1:0-291 GCF_001194135.2 Octopus bimaculoides | reverse complement strand
GATAAGTTCGAATGTGAATGTGTCCCAGGATACAGAGGAGACGATTGTTCTATAGGTTAGTAATATTGTTTGATTCTGTTCATATTCTACCGAAACCATCTTTGTCTTTCACCCATCAGATCGATAAAATATATATCAATTAAACATTGGGGTCGATTAAATCGACTTACAATCTCGTGCCAAAAATTGAAACCATTATTATTTTATTCTGTTATCTTTCCCACGCGGTCGACTTTGGATTTCATCCTTTCGAGGTCGATACAATAAGTACCAACTAAGCACTGGGATCGA
>NW_026409241.1:0-329 GCF_001194135.2 Octopus bimaculoides | reverse complement strand
TATATATATATATATATACATACATACATGTACAAATACGTATATATGTATATATAAGAGTAGTAGAGTCTGTATGGTGCAACTCTTCCTATATACATACACACTGCAGAACAGAGGCGTCAGCTCACAACACCATTCCTCTAAAGATTTCCTGGAGGGATCTTAACCCCGAAATTTTATAAATTCAAAGTAAAAGTACAAACCACCGACTTCTTGTAACTTGCATCGTTAAGACTTTTTTAAAAGGAAGTACATACACACACACAGATGTATACATAGAAAAACATATACACATTTATTTACACACACACACACACACACACACACAC
>NW_026409240.1:0-248 GCF_001194135.2 Octopus bimaculoides | reverse complement strand
ATAACTCGATTTCCATGTCTGTTTATTTTTACCTTAACTTGTGGAAATGTGTTTCCCCTTTGGTTTGCCAACTTCTCTCTTTACTTTCCATATACCTTCGACTATCGTTATGATTTCGTAAAT
Organism: Octopus bimaculoides; assembly: GCF_001194135.2. Classification (NCBI taxonomy): domain Eukaryota; kingdom Metazoa; phylum Mollusca; class Cephalopoda; order Octopoda; family Octopodidae; genus Octopus; species Octopus bimaculoides. The sequence continues at coordinate 125 of NW_026409240.1, read as the reverse complement.
GTTTCTTCTTTTACGAAAGCATCCTTTGGTGTAGAAGGGTATTTTTTTTCTCAGATTGGTGCCACGTGTTGACACTTGTATATTTGCGAATGATTGTAATATCTAGAGCTAAGGCACATTTTCTT
>NW_026409239.1:0-355 GCF_001194135.2 Octopus bimaculoides | reverse complement strand
ATCGATGAGTTCATGAACCTTGGTTCTTTTCCCTAAATCTATATATATATTTTATATTGTGAAACTTAATTTAATTTTAATAAATTGAATTTAATTGAGTTTTTACCTTTAAATTTGGATTTTTATCCCTAATATTTATTATATATGTATATATATGAAGAATTTTCCTCTGTCTGGCTGTTTTTCTCTCTACAAAACGGCAAGTTGCATTATGGAACAGTCATTTTAACGAGTTTTTTTTTTACTTATTTATCATCCAATGAGATACATCTGCACCACTGGATACTCCTGAATCAGTTTTTGCATGTCCCACAAGAGGAGTCGATGCTAGATGTGTTGAAACAATTGTTGTGAT
>NW_026409238.1:0-949 GCF_001194135.2 Octopus bimaculoides | reverse complement strand
CATCCGTCTAATTGGCTATAGAAATGCTTGTGCAAAACAACTTTTTGCGCGGCCCTGAGTATACCTAGCAGGGTAATCCCTTTTCGCATACACAGTTTTGCCAGAATTCTATCAGATTGGGCAGAAGATATTGATGCACCATTTTGCATTATGTTCAAAGTAGCTTCTGGAATGTGGTGAATTGCTGCAGTCTGTTGCTGTCATTTTAAACCGGTTGCTTTCTTTCCCCAGCAAACTCTCTTCTTTGGAGACATAATCTATGTGTATATTAAACAGAACAACAAAAGTTATAATAGATGGCAGGATCGGTACTGTTCACACATCTAATTTTTCAGATTAACACCTGCATGATTACCCAACCCTAATCCTAATCCTAACACTAAACCCTAACCCTAACCCCGTAACTGTAACACTAATCCTAACCGTAACTGTAACCCTAAAACCCTAACCTTGGCCATAAAACCCTAACCCTAACATCCTAGTGAAAATCGTGGTATATTTACAAAACATTGACGAACATGAGTTATATTCTATTGAATGATTGTGTACTTGCACGTGTATGTGTTTGAGAGAGCAAGAGAAGAGAAAGGAATAGAGGTAGTTAAAAGTTTTCTTATGACGGCTTCTCTTCACTGCCTATTACTTCATTAGAAATCTACGGATGCACATACGCACATAATAGAGAAAAATGAAACAAATATGGACGACTTGCTCCGAAACACCATCAAGTGAGGAACACTTCTCAAAAATAACCTGCAGTTGATTCCTTCAAAATTCCTACATGCTCGAAATGTACATACATCAAGGTATATTTGTAGAAAATTTCAGAGAAAAATATTCATTTTCCTGGAAGCTAATTGGAATTTAAGTGGAATTTCCGAAAATTGTCCCCCACTCCTCTCCCAAAACACTTTCACCGAAAATATTTGTATATTCGGAATCTACATAA
>NW_026409237.1:0-709 GCF_001194135.2 Octopus bimaculoides | reverse complement strand
TCTAATCTCCTCTCACCTTTTATTTTACAGTTTTCTTATTTACTGTTCAATAATATTTTCTTGTTGGCTTTCTACATTAACTTCCCGTCCTCTTTCTCTCTCTCTCTCTCTCTCTCTTTTTTCTTATCTCTAAATATGTTTTATCTCATATTTTTTTCCCTTCTCACAGCTGCTTTACCATCTTCTTGACTTTTAATATCTAGAACTCTTGATCCTAGTAAACTTGTTCTCATTGTTTCTACCCTGGTTGTAAATAGAACCAGAGCTACTGTGACCTAGAAATTTACATGGAGTTTTTTTTTGTTTTTGTTTAGTCCTTTTTTTTAAATATATTTTCTTTTTCATTCCCCACCTTTTTATACATTGAACAACTGTAACACTACTTTTTATGTTGAAATGATGTGTGTGTGTGTAACTGCATAAAAAAAAGAAGAAGAAAAGAATGTGAGACTCAAAATACTTAAGACTTGAAACAATGAAACTGGGGTATATTTTCTTAATTTCGTTTTGTTCTGATGATTTCTTTTTTTTTGTGTGTTTGTTACTTTGTTAGCCAGCGAAGTTCAGGTTACTGTTATAATATAGTTACACTAGTTGCCCTCTACTAGCTTTCTCTTTCCCTTGTTCTCTGTTCTACACAGACAGAGCATGTCTCTTATTTACCTTAAGGCACTGTTGAATGTTGCAGTCTTTATTAGCTTGTACCCCA
>NW_026409236.1:0-1284 GCF_001194135.2 Octopus bimaculoides | reverse complement strand
TTTTGTTTGTTACTTTGCCCCTTCTGATCACCATACTCCTAGGTTTTGGGGTCTTAAACTTCATTCTAGCCCATGTTGTCATGTGTTCAAGTGAAGTCAGTACTCTTTCTGCCTCTACATAGGTTGTAGCTGCTGTGACATCATCCATGGGAACTGATGGCTGTCTGATTCCACTGTTGATCCTTGGACTTCATTATCAGTAGCTGCTATGAGGTGATTCATTCCCATGCTAAAAAGAATGGGGGAAGATGTGTAACCAGTTATAATTTCTTTCTCAAGGTCTTGTCACCGAGTTGTAAAGTGAGCTGTTCTGAAGTGTAACTGGATGCCCCCAAAGTAACTGGTGATTATTCCTTTAATATATGGGGGAATATGGTAGTAGTCAAATGCTGCATATATGAGGGCATGAGGAATTTCTCCATTTGCATTTTCCAGATCTAACCAAACTACTGTTGAACCACTATCGAGTCACCTTTACTTGTCTTGGCCTCCCAAATCAACTGGCTGGGAACCCCAGTGTGTTCCAAATATCTTAAGAAACATAGAACCCCACCTTTCTGGAAAGAGGTGTTTATATATCCATTCTCAGTCATGTATGAGGTCTTCCTTTTGGCCAAGACAGAAAAAAGATTTTCCCCTCAACACTTGGGAAGGAGATGGTCTTGAATTGGTTAATGGCTGAGGAATTTTCTTCCTTTGGCACAAAACATCCTTGTGCCTTCTTTCAGCATGGTAGAATGATACCCTGAAGGAGCCATGGGCATTTCTTGTACACCTTATAAGGTATACCACTTGGGTCAGGAGTTAATCCTGATCTGGCCTTTTCCATTGCCTCTTCCACCTCTTTCCAGGATGAACTGTTGAGGTTGAACTTGTTTCCTAGAATTTCAGCTCTACAGACATTTAGGTTAATGTCAAGGGCTTGATTTCTGAGGTTACCATTGTGGGTCTCCCTCAGAAATTCTTCTATTTCTTTTCTGGAGCTGGTCAATTTCTCTGATTTGGTTTCCCCAAATTGTGCCTGTTTGGTCTCCTTCTCTTTCTTCCGCTTCTGGGTGCTTTTTGTTCTAAGTCTGCTCAGACATTCGTGGAGCTGACTTGTCAAGTCCCTGATGCCTTCCCTTACGTCAGCAGGAGCTCTGTTATACTGCTTATTGAGGGTCTTGATCTCTCCCCTCTGATGGTGCATCTCTCTTTCTCTTCCGCTATCTTCTTTTTCAATGCTGTGGTAACCAGTCTGTTTCTGTACTGATGCAATCTTTTGCTAAATTGAATGTGATAGTT
>NW_026409235.1:0-262 GCF_001194135.2 Octopus bimaculoides | reverse complement strand
ATTATTTAGAAGTTAGAGTATCATTTCAACATAATATAAGACTTCGATTTCAATAGTGTTGATACATTTTCGATTATTTTTGATTAATAATATTTGATTAATAATTAGTCTTTATTGTTTATAATATCGTTAAAGGTTTTTTTTTTAATTAAAACTTAGTATATATAAAGTTTAATCTTTTATTCTTAATAATTTTTTTCATTCTAAATTTGTTCATTCATAATTTTTTTATTCATATTTTTATTTTTATTTCTACGTTTGT
>NW_026409234.1:0-204 GCF_001194135.2 Octopus bimaculoides | reverse complement strand
TGTGTGTGTGTATGTGTGTGCGTACGTGCATACTAAATGTCCTATGGCAGTAGCAACGGTTCAAATTTCACGATTCTCCCCAGAGACAAAAATTCTCCAGACATACCGAGAAAATCTTAATTATATTTTTTATCTGACAATATGTCTGCTGAATCTGCCCCTGAGTGATGTCGTGAGATCTGAAACGTTGTAATCACCGCTGGC
>NW_026409233.1:0-724 GCF_001194135.2 Octopus bimaculoides | reverse complement strand
ACACAGAGAAAGAGACAGACGAATGCAGAAACTAAAACAGAAAGCGTGAGAGAGAAACCGTACACAAATAAGTACGCGTATGTAAAAAAACATGTGTGTGTGTGTGAAATTGATACACACACACACATGGATATGGAAAGCAGGTTCGGAGCTCTAGTTACAATAGACTTTTATCCTGCTGTTTGAATGTCTGGAGACCAAAACAATTCGATAAAGCTATTTGTTCCTTTCTTTGTACGCTCCTTGTTATAATTATAATATAAATCAATTAGGTCAAATGAAAAATTGACACAATCTGTTGTCTGAAGATACAGCATTTTCATTTAGGAATTAGGCTTAAAATTGTTTCTCTTTCTCACACTTCAGTTAGTCCAGAAATTAACAAAATTAATTTGATTGAGCAATTTCTCAGCATCTGATAGTTTATTGATAACACCTTTTAGATAGAAAAATTTACGAGTAAGTCATCAAACACAAACACCTTCACGCAGAGACGTGACTTAACACGTATTAGTATCCTTTTCATACTGTCGCTCCTACATCACACCTTTCTCACAGACAAGACCTCTTCGGTTTCTGCAACCTAATCACTGATTTTCATCTACTTCCATTTTGAGTTCCACAGACGTTTTTACGAAACTTAATTCTGCAGACACGATAAACTAAAGCTGGAATTTTGATCATGATTTTGTATGGACACAAATAGCACCGCCATTCACTTGAC
>NW_026409232.1:0-243 GCF_001194135.2 Octopus bimaculoides | reverse complement strand
TGTATAGAAGAGGCAATTTATTAAATACCAACTGTCACACAAATGAGATGTTGGTGTTCCATATTTGCATCAACAATTGACTTCTATAGCTTTTCTGTCAATATTGACAGCTACATCCTCTCCATCACAGAACTAACTGCCATATATCCGATATTCATTGCTATTGATTTTGTTTTGTTTTTTATTTTATTTTTTAAAATTTACTTATTTTATTTTTTAAACAGTCCTCTGTTGTCTTTTTTA
>NW_026409231.1:0-232 GCF_001194135.2 Octopus bimaculoides | reverse complement strand
TATCTTTTACTTGTTTTATTCATTAGACTGCAGCCATGATGGAGCACCATCTTCAAGAATTTTAGTCAAATGAATCGATCCCAGGACTTATTTTCTTTTTAAGCCTAGTACTTATTCTGTCCGTCTCCTAAACTGAACCATTAAGTTACGGGAATGTAAACGCACCAACACTGGTTGTCAAGCGGTAGTGGGGCAAACACAGCCACAATCACACACAGACATACACACAAAC
>NW_026409230.1:0-905 GCF_001194135.2 Octopus bimaculoides | reverse complement strand
GTGCTCCAGCATGGCCGCAGTCAAATTACTGAAACAAGCAAAAGAGTAAAAGAGTAAAGAGTAGCACTGACAGAATGTCATGTTGGAACATCGCTTTGGAATATTTATAAAATCGGAGATAATAATTCCGCTTTCAGTTATAAGTGTGAGGATTGTGGGCCAAAACATTGTTAGCTTTCCAATAACCCAAACTAAGGCAGATAATTTTTCCAGACGTAGTCACTTCAATGGCCATTATAGGGGAATATAATCCAATGCTGTTGTTTTTTTTTTTAATCAAGTCTTACAAATACACGGTTACCTCCCCAGAAACAGCTCGCTTTGTGCCGAAATTTGAAACCAATACTAAGAAACAATTTAAGGCAGCGAACTGGCACAATGGTTACAATGCTGGGCAGAATGCTTTGAGTTCGAATTCCGCCTACATCTACTATGCCCCTCGTCCTTTCAGTATCCATAAAATAATCAGGAGTTGAACACTGAAATCGATGTAATTAATTCGCTTACCACATCCACCCGGAGTTGCTGGCCTTGTGCCTAAATTTGAAACTAAATATTTTTGTCATGAAATATTTCATTTACGTCATTCCCGGATCTATTTAAAGGTTATGTGTACTCTACAACTCAATGCTTTGACCAATTTCCAAAGTCATGTTGAAACAAGCTTTCTGCTTAAAGCATTTCTTCATCAGAATTAATAATTTAATCAGTTTCATTCATATGAGTATTAGGATATATTTATAAAAACCACACACATATCATTTATGCCTACTTTTGTTTCTGAAATATATAAGTATATATGATACATATGAGTGTGTCAGTGTGTGTGTAAGTCTAATTTTCTCTCTCTCTCTCTCTCTGAACACTATTCAATTTTTTTTCTCCGTGTTTTTCTCCTTGTCTCC
>NW_026409228.1:0-295 GCF_001194135.2 Octopus bimaculoides | reverse complement strand
ATATATATATATATATACATATATATACATATATATAAACGTATATATATATATAGATATATATTAACATACATGCATAGAAATATATATACACATGCTGATGTATACATACATACATACATACATACATATATATTATATATATACATTTATGCATGTATATGTTTTAATGGATATTTGCATATATTTACCTATCGATCTGTTTATCTATGTATCTATCCGTTTATCTATCTTTTTATATATATACATACAAACATATATACAAACATGCATATGTATATAAATATATATATAT
>NW_026409227.1:0-263 GCF_001194135.2 Octopus bimaculoides | reverse complement strand
GTGTGTGGATGCATGTATTTGTATGTGCACTTATATAATCTATATCTAAATAATGTGTACACACACACACATGCACACGCACACACACATACACGCACACATACACACATATATGTACACACACACATATATACATTTATATACATTTATATACATAAATATAGTTAGATAGATATAGATATAAGTATATATAGATACATATATTCACATCTGTCTATCCATCCATCCATCTATTTATCTATCTATCTATCTATCTATCTATC
>NW_026409226.1:0-278 GCF_001194135.2 Octopus bimaculoides | reverse complement strand
TAGACTGTAACTGTGCTGAAGCCCACTGCGTATGTCTGTCTGTATATATGTATGTATGGCTCCTAACGACAAAGCAAATTGTATATAATCAGCATACCCTTAGCCTGAAGAGTAGCTTGAGATATACACCCCGGATTTTATCTACTCCAGTCCTAAACTGTTTGATATGCATACACACACACATACACACTCAGATACACACACATTCACACAGACACATACATATAGATGTATATGTATATATATATACACATATATATATGTATATATATATATAT
>NW_026409225.1:0-439 GCF_001194135.2 Octopus bimaculoides | reverse complement strand
ATATATATATATATTGTACCTAGCCATTTTTGGCATCCTATGTGTTCACGGGCTAGATTCTATTGAATCCTATAACTGATCTCTCTCTGTATATATATATATGTGTGTGTGTGTGTGTGTGTTGTTGTTGTTGTTTTGATATATATTCTGTATGTTTTTATATCATATTCTACAGTTAAATGTCATATAGTCTCAGCTGACATATTGTTTTTATTATTATCATTATTAATATATTTATTATTATTATCATTATTATTCACTAGTCTTATTTCTATCATGTGCCTTCAATGGCACCACTAAGTGAAGTTGTGTGCCTTGGGGCATGTGCTGTGGTTTGTTTTGATGCTGTTATTTTCACCGTTTTGAAAGTGCTTTACATAGGATGTGTGCTGTACCTAGTAGCGCAATTTTCTGTATGTTTTATATATATATATATATA
>NW_026409224.1:0-347 GCF_001194135.2 Octopus bimaculoides | reverse complement strand
GAAGGAAACTCGAACCAAAGGAAGCAGCAAATTTTTGAACTTTCTCCAAATCCGTTTCTCTTCATTAATTTACTTCGTTCAATTTTGTTCTACGAACCGAAAGTAATAATTTCATTAATATTGACATGGCTTCAATTAGAAAACAGTTTTTCTTGGTATTTCTAATGGTCATCTTTCCCGGGAACACACAGAGTTTGTCTTCAGGTATGGAATGACTTTTCATTATTTTATATAACTTGTTGAAGCAAATACACAAATAGAAAGAGACACACAGATATTGTGTATGAGTGTATGTGTATGTGTGTGCATGTATGTATGTATGTATGTGTGTATATGTGTGTGTGTGT
>NW_026409223.1:0-275 GCF_001194135.2 Octopus bimaculoides | reverse complement strand
ATATGTGTGTGTGTGTATAAGTGCATCCGCATGTATATACACTGACATATATGTCTGTGTGTATGTGTGTGAGTGTGTGTGAGTGTATAACTACAAATGTAAGTTTGCACAACATGGTGCTTATAATTTTATCGACATTTCAAAATTAACTTACGCTTCTTATATTTCTTTCTAACAGCACACTTAAAATGAAATTTTATCTTCATAACAGTAATCTAATTTCTATAAACATTTATCACACACACACACACACACACACACACACACGCACACAC
>NW_026409222.1:0-318 GCF_001194135.2 Octopus bimaculoides | reverse complement strand
CAGTTTTGTATTTTTATGTGGATATCCAGGAATGGCAGTTCATTGCAACTGGATTCTGTTGTGAATTTGATGGAAGGGTGAAATGCGTTTAGTATATTGTTAATACATTTAGATCTTCAGTCGATTTTTCCCAAAAAATGAAACAATCATCCAGGAAGCGTTTCCATTTCTTAATGATATGTTGTTTGTATTCTTGGTCAAAGGTTTTTTCCACTTCCTCATAGAGCTTTTCTTCTTAGTATCCCATAACTAAGTTTACATATGAGGACGCAAATCGCGTACCCATAGCCGTGCCCTTTATCTGCCGATATGTTTTGT
>NW_026409221.1:908-1929 GCF_001194135.2 Octopus bimaculoides | reverse complement strand
GTGTTGTGGCCTGGGTGTGATTTTAAACTGCATCCTGTTGTGGGGTCCTGGTTTGAGAGTTCCAGAGAGTTGAGGAGTGGAGAATCATATTTTAGCCCCCATTGTTCTCAGGTTCACTCTTCTCCAGAGCAGTAGCCCCTGTCAGTGTTTCAGTTTCGGGTTAAAGAATATGTGACTACTTGAGCCAGGGTTATGTTGAAATGACGGGATGCAAGCTGGTGGATATGAAGTATTTGGCCACTGAATCTTATTGCATCAATGGTGAGCATGACTAGATGCTGAACAGATGACAAAACTGTCAATGGCCAAGATCTATCAGTTCAGTCTGTGAACTACTGCCACCATCTGTAGACATGGTGTTTCCAGATGAGATTCTTCAGCTAGCAGAAGCCCGGTGCAATTGAGACCGAGGCCAGATGTTCATGCATCTAGTCATATTCACCATTGATTCTGCCTCAATAAACTCTGTTTGTCCCACGCAAGGAGATATCAAAACAATGGCAAGGATGATAAGCCATATGGTTTCTGGATGGGTCCCGCTGCACAGCATCTTGGTTAAATGTCTTTTGCTGTAGCCTCAAGTCAAGGAGAATCTGGAGTGGGGGATTTTGTAGATGGAAGCTATGGGAAGTGAATCGTGTGTGTGTTTGAATATGTGTGAGAGTTGATATTACTTTGCTATTACTTGAGTGAATGGGTGACGATGTCAACGTTCTTTATTGACATTATGACTGGTCAGTCTGTTCTCTTGAAAACCTCCAGAATAAAATATTTAACCCCCCCCCCTTCCCCCAATCCCTTACTTCAAAACAGGTAAGGGTTGTCAAGAGGATGTCCATCCAGCCATAAAATACTGTCTTAGAATAACTTTCTGTTTAAAGCCATGCAAGAATGGATAAACAGAAGTTGAATGAATGAAAGAAGACCAACTTAAAACTAGGAAACAGTTGGCAGAAACAATATCTTATCAGTAATCTATTTTGCCATGTTTCAATCTATTTTGGCGCGTTTCCTATTGGCA
>NW_026409220.1:0-211 GCF_001194135.2 Octopus bimaculoides | reverse complement strand
GTGCATGTTTCAGGAGTTATTGCTCCTTCTTCAACACCACATCGAACCCATTAACCATCCATAGACACATTGTTTAGATAGCCACTAAAGTTAGCTATGCAACACAATTGGATGTACCAATTTTACATATTAAACACATTCCTGGCAACTGGTATATAGATATAGATAGACAGATAGATAGAAGTAGAATGACAAATAGATATGTAGACAG
>NW_026409219.1:0-662 GCF_001194135.2 Octopus bimaculoides | reverse complement strand
TTATAGATGCATAGTAGTTTTGAATATCAATTTGGATTAGTCTAAGGTTAAGCTCCTTGTGTGTTTTTTCCATAAGTCAAGTTTTACCCTATTCCTTATCTAGTATTACTTTGCTAAGTTTTCCTAAATCGGATTTGCTGGGACAAATTAATCTAACCTGTGTTTTGTGTGGGAAGTTCTCTTTGTGGTCTTTAATAGTTATACGTGGTCTGATAGGAGTGAATGGTTCAGTTTTATCGTCTATATTGAAATCCAGCATAATATTCCTGGCTTCCAAGTTCAACTCTATTAGAGTGGTGCTAGGTACAACTTTATATTTTTTTATCATTTCCCTATGTATCAGTTCGTGGTATGTGTCAGTATCTACATTATACAAGCTCCCCGTTTTGTCCGAGTGTGTAAGGATACCATTTTTTGTATCCAGTGTTCTTAGTAGTTCTTTCAGTCCTCTCTGGTAAGGGTTATGTCTGAGGGGGTGATTCTTGAACTTGATGTGTTTCACTATGTTCCATAGTTCTTGTTCGAACCCGTTCAAGTGCTTGTTGGCTGGTGGTGCTTTTCTAGATTTGAATATATGTTTAGTGAGTTCTCGTATTTCGTTGCTATTGTTGATATTTCTGGTGGGGTGATCGTTAAGAGTTTCTGGGTCCAACTGGGAAGTC
>NW_026409218.1:0-316 GCF_001194135.2 Octopus bimaculoides | reverse complement strand
GTATGTATTCGTTTGTGTTCGTGTATATATGTATGAATGTATTTATGTATTCATGTACAAATATGTGCGCTCCAGCATGGCTGCGGTCAAATGACTGAATCAAGTGAAAGAATAGAAGAATAACATGGATGTGTGTGTGTATGCATGTGTTTGTGTATGTATGCACGAATGTATGTATGTATGTATGTGTGTGTGTGTACATATGCATGCATGTGGGGGAGTATGTATATATGCATATGTGTGTGTGTCTATATATGTACGCATGTATGTATATATGTATCTATGCATGTAAGCATGTGTGTGTATGTATATACAC
>NW_026409217.1:0-518 GCF_001194135.2 Octopus bimaculoides | reverse complement strand
ATATATATAAATGTGCATAGACAGTAATTTATTTTTCTTTGCACGAAACACATATCGAGAACAGAGAAAGAAGTACACGATAAAATAATCGATCGAACGTGTTAGAGTGACATAACTGAACGATTGTGTTCAGGTCATAACCTTGAATTGAATTGAAAGACCTCAGATAAGAAGAACCGGAGCGTCAAATAAATAATGAAGAAAACATCCTCAAAGAACATCATATATTCATAAACGATGATGATTTATTGAATTTTATTCATCCTTCACTCATTCACCTACACATTTAGCCATTGATTTATTCATTGATTCATTCTTTCGTTCATTCGGTGGTTCGTATATTCACTTATTTACAAGGAAATTCCCGCAGGAACATATTTATAAGAAACTACTGTCTCATGTTTTTTTTGTTTTTTTTAAATTTTTATATTTCATATATTGGTGTAAATATATTATTATTTGTTTCTCGCTCCTTCTAGTCCACTATAAATGACACAATAGTTTTTAAGGGCATATAT
>NW_026409216.1:0-289 GCF_001194135.2 Octopus bimaculoides | reverse complement strand
CATACTTCATTTCACATTGCTCCAGTTCACTCAGCTGATAAAAATGAGTAATCCCTTGAGGGACTGGCTTCCTCTCCAGGGAGGAGTGTATATACCAGAGAAACCAGGTGACTGGCCCTATGCTACTTAAGGAGTATGTGGACTAACCCATGTGTTTGTGTGTGTATGTACATACATACACATACAGTGGGCTTCTTTCTCTTTCAAACCATCTGCGACAATAAAATATGGCTGTTCTGTCATTTTTGCACTCATTTATATGTATGTGTGTGTGTGTGTGTACATGTAT
>NW_026409215.1:0-518 GCF_001194135.2 Octopus bimaculoides | reverse complement strand
CACACACACGCGCACACACACACACACACACACACACACACACACACTTAATTAAAATATATGTTTGTGTGTTTGCCATATCAGTATATTAGGATGGATAAATGTAGGCATGCATCAACATATATTAATAAATGAAGTGTTTGTGTTTACACATATGTAAATACATACATACATACATACATACAAGTAGTCAGCGTGAAAAAACCTCATAATGAAAAAACTCATCATTTTTTCATAAATATATATAATTTATATAAGGGCATTAACTATATAGTAATGCCTCACGCTTGGAGGGACTAAATAAGTAAAAAAATACCAAAAAATAAGCAACATATTTACCGAAAGCGAGGAAATGCAGCTTTCAAAATTAATCTCTTAAAAACATTTAACTTAACGGTAAACCACTGGTTTCTCAATCAATACAGTAAAACTGTGAAGTAAGTTGCATCTTTTGTTCATCAGTACACGTATGATTCTTGTTTATTTTTATGTGTCTCGACCATACGTGTACTGATGAA
>NW_026409214.1:240-478 GCF_001194135.2 Octopus bimaculoides | reverse complement strand
ATATATATACATACATACATATATATATACCAACATATGTATATACATACCTACATATATATATATATACATAATATATATATACATAATATATATACATACATACATATATATATATATACATACATATATATATACATAATATATATATATACATACATATATATATATATACATACAAATATATATACATAATATATATACATAATATATATATATACATAATATATATACATAC
>NW_026409214.1:0-203 GCF_001194135.2 Octopus bimaculoides | reverse complement strand
AATATATATACATACATACATATATATATATATACATACATATATATATACATAATATATATATATACATACATATATATATATATACATACAAATATATATACATAATATATATACATAATATATATATATACATAATATATATACATACATAATATATATACATACATACATACATATATATATATATACATACATATATA
>NW_026409213.1:8573-16697 GCF_001194135.2 Octopus bimaculoides | reverse complement strand
GAGTATCCGGAGTGGTCCCGCTAATTCTTGTTTACACGACTTTAGGAGGATAGCTGGAAAACCATCAGGGCCAGTTGTTGAATTTGAGCTCATTTCGTTTAAGGCAGCTATTGCATCTTCCTCTTCAATGTAAATGTAGGTAATGGATGCAGTTTTTTTCTGCTGAGTGATATTGTCAAAGAAATCAGCTGGGTTCTTTATCTGCATGTGACTCAGAGGAGAAGTGAAAACACTCTTGAATTGTGCACTGAGCACTTCACTTATCCATGTGGGGTCCGCAGTCAGTGAGCCATTAGGCTGGAATAGGGGTCCTAGTTTATACTGTGTTGCAGCAGTCTCTTTTGCAAATCTATAGAAAGCCTTGGGGTTTGTTTTTATGCTTTCTACTGCTCTCTTCTCCTTCTCTGCTCTCTCCTTTTCATGGGAGAGTTTGATTTTGTTTTCTATTTCTAACATTGTTAGTTTTAATTTAGCCCTTTTCCTATCCTCTATTTAACTGGTTTGAGACCTTTATTCTGTGTCTCATAAGGATTTTCCTGTCTCTAGGAATTCTATTGGCATGTTTGCTGGTCTTTCTTTTTGGCACATATGTCTTGTATGGTTGACATAAAATGACTTAGTTTGAGGTCATTGTCTTGTATAGAAAGGCTGTCATGCCAGTTTTGATTTTGAATCTCTTTGCGAATTGACTTCCATTTCACCTTGTGGAAATTCAGGTTGGATATTGCTTGAGTCCTCCTGATGGGGTGGGTGTCAGTGGGTTGTCTAGGACCATACATAGTTAATTCTATAATGTTATGATCTGAGAGAGATGTAGGTGTTACTTTCACATTATGGATTAGGCTCACATTGTTTGTGAAGCAGAGATCTAAAATATTGCTTCCCCTGGTTGGTTGGAGTTTCACTTGTTCCATGAACAGCATGTTGGAGAGTTCTAAGGAAGATTTTGCTTGGCTTTGTTCATGCAGTGACATCCCAGAGAGGATGTGACCTTCAGGCCATTTAACATTTGGGAGGTTAAAGTCGCCTAGGAAAAGTATATTGATGTGTTGGTCCAGTTTTGTCAAGGCTTCTTCTATGCGTCTGAGGCTGTCCTCAAATTTACCCTCCTGCTTTGCGGTATTTGGTGGACGGTATGTTGAGCATACAACTACATCAATTTGTTTTATGTGTACTATTAAAGTATCACAGACAAAGTTTGAGTGTGATAGGAGTAGTAGGGGTGTGACATCTTCTCGGATCTCTTAACCAATGCCAAACTACATACACCACTTTCACCTCCATCAGTTAAAAAATGTGCATGCCCTAATTGTGGTACCTGCCCCTACCTAGTTGAAGGCTCTGAATTTACCTTCAAACGAGGAATAAATTTTAAAATCAAAACCAATTTCTCTTGTTCCTCTGGGAACTTCATTTATGTCCTCACATGCGCAGGTTGCCAACACTTCTATATCGGACAAACGAGCCCCCTGTTGCGTAGAAGAGTAGGAGTCCATAAAGAACAAATAAATCTCCCTCAATACCGTCAAATTCCACTCAGTGGCCACATAGACTCTTACGCCAGAAACAAAAACCCTAAATTCCTTATATTCCTTTTCTATCAATGTAAAGACAGAATCTCCACACAAGAAAGAATCAACACGGAGAATCTTTTCATAGAAAAATTCCAACCATTACTTAACACACAAACCCTTCAGTAACCTTATTTCTCTAGGAACAGACATAAACTTCCTGTTGACAAAGAGTCCATAACTCCAACTAAAGAGATTTGTCTCCCCTTACACTTCCTGTTTTGACACCACACTTCCTGTTTAACACATAAACCTTTAGCTCCTTTGTTTTAAACCTAACACAACTCTCAATTTTCATGCATCCTTATTTTTCCAACTATTATCTACATGGATTACCATTGAACTTTAAAAGCTCAAAGACAATATAATGTATTGGTATATTTTTTTTTTATATATTATTTTTTTATATATATTTTTTTTTCATTTTTTACTTTTTTGTAAAAAAAACATTTTTATTCTCCCTATTCTTGAAAATTTGCCATGCAATGAAAGCCGGTTAGAAATCTATATTAAAATATGCTTTCAGTTTAGCATTCTGCCTTATTATTATTTTTCATTTTCCTATTATTTCTCCACGTGCGGTTTATCACAACCCCACTATTTACTGACTTATATATATTCACATCTGTTATATAAATCCAGTTCTTTGCGTGTGTTGGAAAGATTATAACAGCTATATTTCTCAACTGATGGTACTGAAATTTTGCACATAGTTAAAAGATGTCATAGAGGGTGCACCAGTTAAATTTCATGAATGAATGTGACCCACTATATAAATCCCGTTCTGTGTTTGTGTGTCTGTGTGTAATCTATCATATCAATCCCGTTGTCTCTATGCGTGTGTGTAATCTTTTATATAAATGGCACGTTTGGCTCTTAAACAAGTGTTGAATAACATTCTCGAAGCCATAATCATCAGAGGTAAAGGCACTGGTGAGTCTGCTTTCAATACCCGAGTTCCAGTTATTTTGACTGACTGTGTCTTTCCGATGAAAAGAGTCCAGTTACCCATTGGAGTAAGCTTTGCTACGACCATTATCAAATTTGAGGGTCAGTCAATAAAAGTTGTTGGGCTGGACTTCATTTCACCATGCTTTTCACACAGGCAGCTGTATATGGAATGTTCTAGAGTTGGAAACTCAGCCAATCTTTTCTACTGTGCTCCTGAAAGTTCAACAAGAAACGTAGTTTACAAGGCAGCCCTCCACTATCTTCATCCATTCTCACCACATGACTATACCAGCACAGTCGTCTCTCTTGCACACCACATCTGATGCTTCTTAGGTCCAACTTTTCTCTCAAGGCACACTGTCGTGTATGCACACTGTTTGCATATTCAAAACATCTCCCATAAACAAATTTATAATCTATCTGTCTGTCTGTCTATATATATATATATATATATATATATATATATATATATATCTCGATATATATATATATATATATGTATGTATTCCCTAATCCTTCTTCAGATTCACACACTCACATGTATTTGTATGCACGTGCATAGACGTACTGGGATCAAAAACTGGAGACTCCTATAGATACTTAATCAACAAAAGAAACAACGAAGCCCTTGGAATTTTAAGGTGCAGTCAAAAATGTAGATTGTCATACATCTGTGGAAGACATCACTCACGTGATTAGTAGCTGCCCCAAAGTGTCATCAAAGTGCATCCTCACTGTGTGACACAACATTGCAAAAATAATATACAACACAATTCAGGAAAAATATTCTGTCCTGGAATAAATACAGAGAATCTCACTGTTATTCAATACGTACAAAAACATGAAATAACAGAATTCTGGTGGAACATTTGCATCAAAGCATCTGTGAAACGTAAATATAACATGCTGGATATTGTTGTTTGGGACAGACAAGAAAAAGTATGTTCCATCATAGAGGTCAGCTGTCCTGCTGATGTGAATATCTCATTGAAAATCAAAGAGAAAGAAGTTAAATATGGACGGCTGCTTCTATATCCTGATTATAAATTGTCGTTTATTCTAATAGTATTAATTGGTGCAGTTGGCTTTGTGAATAAATGCCTAAGTGACAATTTGGATAAGCTAGTCCTTTCAGAAAAAGAAATCAACCAAATACAATTTGTAATTGGAACATTACAAATTTATAAGACTTTTCTCTAGTTTAAAATATGACATTGTTTTTGTTAACCCCATTCCAACAATGGAGGTTTGTATTTTAGTCAGAAACCGGCTCCTTCCTCAGTGGAAGGATTTAAATAATTAAAAGTGGAAGAGAACACGTGCCTGCATGCACGCACAGACACAGATACATACATACATGCATACACAACATTATCTAAACTCTAATGAAGGAATTTTAACTGTTGCAGACTGTTTCTTTAGTGAAGAGAAACAGAAAACAAAAACAAACCAAGTGTATATATGTAAGAAACGAGACCAACCAAGGCAATCCACAATTGATGGAAATGGAAATGAAATTCTCTACCAGCATGTATTTCAATGCTTCTCATTAATCTCTTCTTCTATGGTTTATGTCAGTATATCTGTTACATTAAAAGCCACATATACTTGCTATCTGGAACTTTGTTCTTTCGGGAATAAAATATGGAAAACTCATACATAGACAGTGTGTTTATCATTAATTTGTATTTGTTACACTGCTTGTATTTTATCTGTTTTATATTTATATATATATATATATATATATATACCCACACACACACACACACACACACACACATATATATATATATTTATATGTATAGGCATGAATTTGTTTGTGGATAAGGAATTTGAACTATTCGAAGATGTTTGCTTGCACAAGTTATTCCTAAAGAGTCTTATTTCACAAAATATAAGAAAAACGTGACAAGCACGTCAGGCTGATGTGTGAAGGCATTCGTACACAAGTATGTGCCTCCACTGGAAATTTTCAGAAAAAAGGATACTTTTTGATGAAATTTTCTACAAATATGCTTCAGATGGTGCAGATTACAATTGCATCAAAATTTAATGTAAAAAATTTTTTCCAGGGGTGGTGAGAGGAATTTCAGAAAATTCACAATTCAGTCTTGTTTCCTTGTAACTTCAGGGAAATGAGTATTTCTTAATGAAATTTTGCAAATACCTTTTAGAGAATGTAGATTGCAATTGTGTCAGCAAAAATCAGCTTTTATTGATCTTCATTGAGTTGTGTTGATGGTGTGATTGATGTTTAATGTATGGAAAACATCTTCAGTGCTTCCTTGATTGTGATCAGATGTGGTCACCATTTGCCAGGCATATTTCGACAGCTAGTTTCTTTAATGGAACTGCAGTCCTGGGTAAAACAGAGACCGAGGGGGAGCATTTGGAAAGTGGAATGTTTTCACATGCTCACACCCCTCAGCCAATCAAACACTGCGGTCAGTGGAATGTCCACTTTAGCTTTTTATCGAGAATTAGTGGAGGAAAACTGTGATGGTGTTGAAGATGAACTAGCCGCTCTTTTCCAGATAACTTTCAGCCCAGGACCAATGAATACTTTGCAAAAATCTCTAGCCTGACAGTGCTACTGGAGAGCTTTGCCTGTTCAGCATTAACTTTACAGGCATAGAAGTGCCATCAGCCAAGTATGTTGGAGATGTGTACAGGACGATGAGACAGTCCTGCATGCACTCATCCAGTGCCTGAGCATTGCTGACCTGTGGGTTTATGTTGATCACCTGCTGTGCATGTGAGACAGATCCGGCTGTCAACTGAATCCATCGTGAAGATTGCCCCACTGCCTTCCTTTTACCGGGAAGGAAAGGGAGTGTTTATATGCTTGGTGGCCATGGCGAAAGAGGTTGTTTGGTGGATGAGATTGAAGGGGCTGAAGACAAACATTTTTCTCTTTGGCCAATCCTTGATGAACTTCTTCAAGTTTCACTTGAAAAGGAAAATAAGGGTAGTGGGAAGTGTTGTCTTCTAGCTAGATTGCTGAAAAGTGGATGAAAGTGGTGAGAATGGTGCAAGAGAGCAGGCCTGCCCTGTAGTTGGAAAAAGAAAAAGAAAAAGGGCACCTACCCCAGAAGTCAGGTTACCCATGGTTTTTTGTGGGTTTTTTCCATGAGCAGCCCTTCCTGAGGATCACATTGTTAATTTTTTAAACTTTTGTTAGTCTTGTTAACATGCAAAACCTTCGCAACACATACTCACACATACACATTCTTTGTTTTGTACTGTACTGTCCATAATGTTTTTCTTAATGTAAACCCTTGTGGTGAATAAAGAAACCATTATTGTTATTATTAAGGCGACGAACTGGCAGAATCGGCGACCTGAATGAAATACTTTGTGGGTATTTTGCCTGTTGTTATGTTCTGAGTTCAAACTCCATTGAGGTCAACTTTACCTTTCATCCTTTTGTGGTCACTAAAAATAAGTACCAGTTGAACACTGGGGTCAATGTAATTGACTCATTCCCTTCCCCAAAATTGTTACTGAGCTTGGAGTGCTCTAAGACATGAAGGGATGAAAGTAATTCAATGGGCTTGGGTGGCAAAGCTGCAGTGTGGCAACAAAGCCACAATTAGGTTTTTGATGGGCTGGGATGGATGCATGCTACATGAATCCAAGCAGATGTGTATGGAATTTCAGTGGCGTATCACTACACGATGGGTTGGGACAGGGGTGGATTTCACCTCTTACCTTGGCAGCATGCTGAGCTTTATGTTCAGGGATGCAAAATTCTGTGAAACGCTGATAACAGCCAAAGAACTATGGGATGTGATAATGAGCTGCTTGTGGGAGAAGTCTCCAGGATGGATAGTCTGCCCTCTGATCTTTGTCTCCATATGCCAGACTTGTTCAGTGATCTCTTGGTGAATGTCTACCTTAACTGGTAGCAGAATGGAAGGATACCCAGTGCTGTAAGCCATGGCATGATGGTACTGCTAAAAAAGACCTGAACAAGAAAAAACAAACAGATAAATTTCAGGCTCATAACTCTGCTGAATGCAAATTGTAAGATTTTGGTCAAGGTGTTATCCAAGAAGTTGGTGCTCATCATCGGTAAACTGGTCAGTGACTTGCAGACATGCACTATCCCGAACTGATCTATCCATGACAACCACCACATCATTGCTCTCTACATCATAGAAAAGGTAGGGAAGAAACCCAGCATGAGTGGGGCCCTGATCAATTTGAATCAGTCAAAAGCTTTTGATTGTGTCAGCCAGCAATACTTGCGGGCTTTCCTTGCAGTGGCTGGTTTCAGTCCCATTTTCAGAGGCTGGATTGCTGCAATGTATGGCAACATCTGTTCAGCAGTCAAAGTAAATGGGTTCATTCCTCTGCTTGTAATATATCAGATGCAGCTGTGCATCATTAACCAGCTAGTGGTGATATTCTCTTGGGGTTAAAAAATCACAATAAATTCCACTCGAATGGAGCAGCCATGTTGAAGTGGCTATGAACATTACTTGCTTGTACAACTACTGCAATTATTAGCTGGTTGCAAAATTAACAACTTTGTGTTGCTTGAATTTATATCCATTGTGAGCAGAGGCAAGCTACTGCCATGTCTAGCAGACAAGGTGTCCAGTACTGAAGAGAAGCAGAAATAGCCTGAAACCAGGCTGGTTTGCTGGTCCCAACCCTAGAAGGTGGTAGGAGTTCATTCCCCTGCTCGCAATATATTAGATGCAGCTGTGCATCATTAACCAGCCAGATGAGATGTCCTGTTGGGGTTACAAATTGCAGTAAATTCCGCTCGAATGGAACAGCCATGTTGAAGTGGCTATGAACATTACTTTGCTGGTACAACTACTGTGATCATCTCTTAGAAAGATTTTAGAACTATCTTTTTATTTGTATTATTACATGATCGAACGCACGCGTCATCTTTGCAAATAAGTTTTAACTTTATATTTCTGACGCGACTCTATCTATTTTTGTATCTTTCTCCCCCTCTCATTCTTCCTTCTGTTGTTCTTCACTTCTCCCCTTCACTACTATATATCTCTCTCTTCCTCTCTGTCTCTCGTTACTCACCTATATTCTACATCCTCCTCTTTTTCTCTCTCTACCACTCTTTCTCCTTACCCCTCGCTGGTCACATGTGTCCTGCTGCTGCTTTCTTTCTTATCTTGGCCACTGCCAAGCTAGCACGATCTTTCTTCTCTCTTCCTTTCAGTTCGTCACATCACAGCGTTCAATATACATGTATATTTTTTTCACGTCTGGTCTTATAGCCCTTCTTGTTTATTTTCACTGTTTCGTTTTCCTGTCGTGTTTTCTGTTCGCCACTACATTCCTCCACATTACAAATTTGATTTGTTTCCGCGGGAAGAGCCATTCTAACAATGCATCCTGCCCTAACTCTTCGAAACACTTAGTTTTAGAATGGTGGCAATTGAAGGAAATGTTCTCTATGTGGCCTGTGTGTTTTCTGTGCTCTGTTTATGTTCTGTTTTTCATTTTGTCCACAGTGTTTTGTGACGTCCTTTACCCAGATATGCATCTATATACAAGTAGATGTAGGTATGTACATACATGTACATATATATGCATATACTTACATATTATTTGTATTATATAT
>NW_026409213.1:0-8451 GCF_001194135.2 Octopus bimaculoides | reverse complement strand
ATATATATATATATACAGATATATATATGTAGAGGGAAGGAGAATTCACAAAAAAAAAACAACAGATGAAGACAGGTGGTGTAGAAAACAAATAGATGTATATTGTTTTATTCTTTTACTTGTTTCAGTCACTTGACTGTGGCCATGCTGGAGCACCACCTTTAGTTGAACAAATGGACACCAGGACTCATTCTTTGTAAGCCTAGTACTTATTCTATCTGTCTCTTTTGCCAAACCACTAAGTCAAGTAATGGTGGGGTATAAACACAGGTACACATACATATATATATATATGAAGTGCTTCTTTCAGTTTTCGTCTACCAAATCCACTCACAAAGTTTTGGTTGGCCTGAGGTTATAGTAGAAGGTACTTCACCAAGGTACCTCATTTCATCCTCACATTTTCTGACAGCCGCCTCCAACCTCATTGTCTGTACCCCACGCACCTCCACTATTTTACTTCCTTCCCAGGATTCACAAGCTCAACAACCCTGGTTGCCGCATCATCTCTACCTGCAACTGCCCCATGGAAATGATCTCCAAATACCTCAACTGTGTTCTTGCAGCCCTAGTGGCTTCCATCCCCTCACACATCCTCATCACTAATTATGAACTCCATCTGTTTAACTGTACCTCCTTCCCGTCTGTTCACTCTTGACATTAAAAGTTTGTATACGATGAGGCCACACAATGAAGGACTTATTGCGCTTAAACACTTCCTTAACCTTTGGCCTGACACTCAACCTGACACTTCCATACTTCTTCATCTGGCCACACTTGTCCTCTCCTTCAACTGCTTCTTGTTTGCAGGGGAGTTTTACCAACAGTTCTCGGGAGTGGCCATGGGAACAAGAATGGGCCTCCACCTATGTGAACCTGTTCATTGGCTACGTCGAACCCAAATATTCTCACAGTTCACTGACCCCACTCCCAAGCTATATGGTCATTATATCAATGACTGTATCAGTGTGTCCTCACTCTCCCACAAATGACTGAACTCCTTCTGCTCCTTTGTCCAGTCCTTCCATCCTGCACTTGAATTCTCCTGCACTATCTTTAACTCTTCCATCAAATTTCTCAACACTTCTGCCCATGTACACCACTACGCCTTCACTATCTCCATCCACTACAAAAACACTAACTCACAGTCCTACCTTAACTTCTTTTCCTTCCACCCTACCCACACCAAGCTCTCCACCCCCTGTTCCTAATTCCTCTGTCTACGCAGGCTCTGGAGTGATGACCATGACATTAAGACTCAGTCTCAACTCATGGCTTGCCACTTCATCCTACGTGGATATTCCCTCATCATTATCCACAGGAGTACAATTTGTGGACTGTGCTTCTGCTCTTTCTTCTTGCAGCTTCCCCCACCCTTACCCATCTCCTGTTTCCCCTCACCTACCCCTCTAATGCCCCATTCTCTGGTCCTTCTGGCAACTCCAGTCTGACCCTTCCACCTCACACATCTTCACTAACGTACTCCTACTCTCCTTCAAAAGAGCCCATAACCTGTGCTACGCACCACACAAACACATTATATACATGCACACACACATGTCAGATTCACCACTTCCATTCACACATACACACACCGTTCTTACATGCACACATGCAGTCGCACACCATAGTTCATTGGGATCACCATTATTATCTCCCTTTCATTCAACCTCTGTTTTTTCAAGTCATACGGCATGTTGTTTTCTCTCACTGTTTTTTTTTTTTTCATTCCCTCTCCATTTTCCCCCTCCTATTCCTTCCTGTTGGAGAGTGTAAGCTTGAAACATAAAATACTTTTCCATTTTTCTTCAGCATCAAACCAGTACACCAGCTTGTTGTTCCTACACTTGTCTTCATCTTTTGTTTTTCTGTAAATTTGAACTATATATATATAAATGGAGTTAAATGCAGGTGTTATTCAAATCTTTTTACTTCCAACATATGTTTCAAAGAAAACATTGGTATTATTCCAGAAGGAATAAAATGATGTAAAACAATGCAATCTTCTCATCAGGAAAGAAAGAAACCAAACACATCAGTAAGACATTTTAACAGAATGTGGTGACTGCGTATATGATGATGGGAATGTTAGCAAGTATTTAAAAAAAAACGTTAATAGATATAACATCAAAGGCAGTTTATAGAAAAAGAAGGAGGAGAAAGAAAGAAATTTACAGAAAACTAATAGTGGAGAGATACTGAGCGATAGGTGAATATACATATGTATAGAGTGTTAGGAGTGATGTACAGAAATTGAATATTGAGAAAAACCACACAGCCACTCTTGCATATATATTTTATTTTGTTATTTATTTACCTATTTAAAATTTTTTGAATTTTCAAATATCATACTAATGTTTTTTCATGCAGAACTACATTTCATCAAAAAATTCTCTCCAAAATTGAATGTTTGAAAGAAAAGAGGAGACAGTACATTTTGTATTCTAAATATAACTCAAAGAGGAGAAAAAGAAAGAGGAAAAAAGAAGGAAAGAGGAGAAAAAACGAAAAGGGAAGAAGGGGGAAAGAAAGCAAAAAGACTTTCAGGGATAACCACACCACACCTGTTTTTTTTTTTTTGGTGGGGAAGAGGTCACCATCCTTAAATCCATTCTTATACAATGAGAAATGAATAAATGAATGGTAAATAGGAAGGGGGATCCCCCATCTCTCTATCTGTCTGTCTGTCTGACCATGCATCCATCTGTCTATCTATCTATCAGCCTATCTACCTACCTATATTTCTATCTATCCTTCTCCATTGTCATGGAACCTCACCCAAGAAAACAAAAAAAATCTTCTCTTCTTCTAAACAAAATCTCACCAAAACATGTTTTATATAAATGAACAAGCTGTTTGTACATTCATAAAATTTTATTTGACAAGTTCCAGAAACGAATGAAAGTGATTATAATAATAAAGAAATAAAAAGATTTTTTTCCAAAATTCTGATGACTTTTTTTCTCAATGTATATACACATATATATACAATAACAAAGTATAAAATAAAAAAAAAACAACATTTTATCAGTGTCCAGCATATAAAAAAAGACCGATTAAGGTGAAATTGTATTTATAATGAAGGGCATAGGAATTTTCTAGCCTATATTTATTTATTTATTTATGTGTTTCAGCCAAGTGGCTGCGGTCATGCTGGTGCACATATGTTGAAATAGATGCTAAATTATCTCAACACCCACGAAGTCACAAAATTTACACGTGCTGAAATTGAAGCAACAAGCTAATGAAAATTAATAATATAGTTAACCCTGGATCAGCTAATGTCTGGATTTGCCCAATGGCTTTTCCTTCTTCAGCAGGATACACATACACGAAATAAATGAGATATATATGCATACTTGCAGGAAAGCAAAATGCAAAGCCATAAATACATATAATACCCCAGACACCTGCACACAAACTTTGTAGCTTGCCTCAGCAACATGTGTAGTTGGTCGCAAAACACATAGGGGGCTATGCTGTGCTGAAGTGAATAGAGATTTTTCAATTACAATAACAAAGGATAAAATTTTTAAAAGAAAATTTTATCAGTGGCCAGCTTATAAAAAAAACCCAATTAAAGTGAAATTATATTTATAATTAAGGGCATAGAAATTTTCCAGCCTATATGCTGAAATAGATGCTAAATCTTCTCACCGCTTAAGAAATTTAGTGTAGGGGTATCTTGGGTATTTATATGTGTTTATGGATTTGCATTTTGCTTTCCTGTGGGTACATATAAATATCTCATTTATTTCCTGTATTTGTATCCTGTTGAAGAAGGAAAAGCCACTGAGCAAATCCAGAAATTAGCTAATCCAGGGCCATCTATATTATTAACTTCCATTAGCTTGTCACTTCGATTTCAGCACATGTGTAAATTTCGTGGCTTCTATGCGCTTAGTTATCTTGATATATAAAGCTGAAGTTGTGTGATTGTGTGAAGCCTTTTTAAAAGTGTATAGAAATTCACATTTGCCACTTTTTCGTAAAAATTTTTACATCAATGGAATTTTCTCGATGTAAACTTTCCAGTGCAGTAATTAGATTTTTTAAATTCCGTTTAATTTGTGTGATTTAAGGGAGATTTGGCTGTTGTTCCTAGCAACTTTTATATTTCTTCCCTTCTACCTGGATCGTTGTTCTTACACACGTGCTCAGCATATAATATAGAGAGTAAGAGTAAAAGGGAGAGAGAGAGAGAGAGAGAGAGAAAGTGATACATACAAAATCATAGATTAAACTTTCCTCTCAGTATTCTTTACCTATTTTTATACCATAGATACGTAAAAACACAGACAACCACACATACGTGATCTGTAACAACATACACATAAACACATACACACATCAACATTATAAATATAAGATTTAGTTTCTGTGTTTCTTATATAAACACGTGCACGCATTGCTATTTTATAACTGTCTTCCGTTCTCTCTTTCTCTCTCTTCATTATTACCATCTCTATTCCTTTCTCCCTCTTCCCCTCTCCCTCTTCTCTCTCACAAAAAAACATTCACTACAATATAACTCATGTTCATCAATGTTTGGTAAATATACCACGATTTTCACTAGGTGTTAATGTTAGGGTTTATGTATCACTTTCTCTCTCTCTCTCTCTCTCTCTCTCTTACTCTTACTCTCTACATTATATGTTGAGCACGTAATTACTGCACTGGAAAGTTCACATCGAAAAAATTCCATTGATGTAAAAATTTTAAAATTCCGTTTACTTTGTGTGATTTAAGGGAGATTTGGTTGTTGTTTCTAGCAACTTTTATATTTCTTCCCTTCTACCTGTACACACAATCATTGACTACAATATAACTCATGTTCGTCAATGTTTGGTAAATATACCACGATTTTCACTGGGGTTTTAGGGTTACGGTTAGGGGTTAGTGTTAGGGTTAGGTTTAGGTTTAGGGTTTTAGGGTTAGGGTTGGGTAATCGTGCAGGTGTAAATCTGAAAAATTACAGAAATGTGAAAATTACTGACCCTGCCATCTATTATAACTGTTGTTCTGTTTAATATGTACATAGATTATGCCTCCAAAGAAGAGAGTTTGCTGGGGAAAGAAAGCAACTGGTTTAAAATGACAGCAACAGACTGCAGCAATTCACCACATTCCAGAAGCTACTTTGAACATAATGCAAAATGGTGCATCAACATCTTCTGCCTAATCTGATAGAATTCTGGCAAAACTGTGTAGCAACAGATCGCCAGCAATTGCTTCATCACAAATTGCCATACTAGCTCCTGCAAAAAGGGATTACCCTGGTATGTATAATCAGGGCAGCGCAAAAAGTTGTTTTGCACAAGCATTTCTATAGCGAATTAGACAGATGAAATTTACGTACGCTTAATAATGTTATGCCAAACAGCCTTCAAACTTTCCCTATTAATTTCATCATCTTTTGAATAATGAACATATTTACATCATAAAGGTTTTTTCGTTGTAAGGCTTTCTTTTTTAGTTGATTTTCACCTAACATGACTTTTCGTAGATGGCGTAATAAGTCACACCCGGACAAGGTCGGGTTATACTGCTAGTATATATATATAATTAAGGTAAATTGTGCCACTGTGTCTCCATTAAAGACTTAATTATAACGTTAAAGACTTTTTCAATTCCCAAGCGTTATACTAATACATCTATTTGTTTTCTACACCACCTGTCTTCGTCTGTTGTTTTTTTGTGAATTCTCCCTATGTATATATATATATATATATGTGTGTGTGTGTGTGTGTGTGTGTGTGTGTGTGTGTGTGTGAGGTTAAAAAATTATGGTTAAACACAGTATGTAAACCTTATTTCAGGGTAAGTCCCATGTTATGTGTCAGTGGAGTATGTTCACCAGTGATACTTAGCAAACATCATTGTAATAATTCCAGGAATTTCAGGATGGATGTTGGGTATATATTAAAGATAAAAAGATAAGGTGGAATGTAACAACAAAAAAATTTATATTACCACAACATCTTCAAGATGCACAGGTGCGATAAGGTTTTAAGCTGAGAAATTTACATTTGAGCTTCGCTGTATTGAGAAATTTTAACAGACAAATGCACAGACAGACGCATACATACATACATTTACATAAAATTCAAAGACATATAGATGCACAGATTAATAATTATACTCATGGGCATATGCCAGCACATACAACCACATGTATGTATGTCAGTCAATCACGCACACACACAGTTATACAGACATACAGAAACACACTTGCACACATGGACACATCCCTCAGGGCGCAAAAATTCACCCACCCTGACCCATACAGAGATCACATCAACACTACCTCCATAGAGCACATGCACACACATACAGATACAGCCACAGACTCCCACAGGCACACTCACATCTTCACATAATACTAACAGATCCCACTCACACATCTACACACCACATCACACTCATACCACAGGACATACAAATGAAAATGTATATTAACACCCATAGTCTCACATGTCTGCAGGCAAGTACACTTATACACTCACATAGTTATACATACATACATACATGGTCATACACATATACTTATGTACACATGAGTACACACCAGAGACTTCCATTCAGCATTTATATATACACACAGGCATATAAAAACACCTCAACTTTGCACCTACATGCACACACTCATAAAATTACTCAGACACACATGCAAGTACAGAATAGTAAACAGCACATGGGCAAAGGCCCACACACCTGTTCATGGGCACATAGCAGTGTTTGAAATGATAGCATGATGTTCACTGTTCAATGTGGATTATGGCAGTTCAGTGCTGTGTTTACAGGGTAGTAATATTTGAAGGTGGCTTTTATGGCATGTAAACAACATGTAATGTGTTCTGTTAATTTATTAATGACCCTTTCATGAGTAAGCAATATTGATAGGGATTCTACAGAGCACAATCCACGGGTCCTAGAATGTGAGTAGTAGGGTTTTGTGCATTTTATAACTGACCATGTAATCTCATATTTAATCCTGCTGGTTTTCAATTGCCATAGAAAATCTGCCAGTGATGTCACGTGTCTTGTTCAGTTTTCTAAAACTAGAGAAATGATTTCTATATCGATTCCTGAAAGAAATCAACTGTGGCACCAACATAAACATAAGGGCCTCCCCTCATATGCACAGTGCATTTATAGGAGATGTTACGAGTCATGCGAAAATTAACCAATTGGTTGTCGATTCATCATGCTGTTGGTGCATGGGTTCTGTAGGCTCAATGTTAATCTCTCAGCTTAAAACATTATAATCCCACCTGAGGAGTCTTCTATGCATTGTGAGTTGCATCTGGTGTTATTGCATCGTTCCACGCCCACAAGGGAGCAGTGCATTTTGATGATGAAACAATTGTGATAATGTAAATTTGTTTGTTGGTATATTCCGTCTTCTCTTTTTATCTTTAACATATATGCTCTATATGTTCTGTGTGTTCATTAATATTTTGTGTTGTGTCGGGTTTGGTGCATGATTGTGTATTTTCTCCCTAAAAAAAAGGAATTGTGCTACTGTGTCTCCATGTAGGCGGTGGGATGGCTCATGTTTTTTGTACAAATTCCGTTGTCTACAGTTCTGTTTTCTTCCCATCTTCCATGTTTTTTGGGTCATTCAGGATATATAGGATTTTTAGTCGTAAATCAAGGGCTTCTTGAGGTACCATGGCAGTTATTCCTATAATGGCTTCTGTGTTGTCCATATTCTTTTTTGTCTTTCTTCCCATGGATTCATCCATCTAGGGCAGTGCTTCTTGAACTATCTGCTGTGGCATACTGGCAGTATTTTTTTCCAATGTGCTAAGGACTGGTAATATTTCTTAAATAATATCAATTTATACTGGAAACAACATATATAATGAATATAATAAAAGTTGACAATTTTTTTAATCTTATTTATTTTGTATACAAATAATATATTACATTAACATTCTATATGCATTTTTTAATGTTTCTTTTCTGGAAACTCGCTGTGTATCAGAAGTGAACCGGCACCGGTCTGTGGACCACTACTTTGAGTAGCACTGATCTAGGGTACATGGTATTACGAGTTGGTGGTTATCTATATGTTGTCTCTCATGTGTTTTTTTCCCATGTATTTGTCCATCTAGGGTGTTTGATATTATGGGTTGATAGCTGTCTCCTATATTTCATGTGTTGGCTTATTGCAGTATTATGTATTCCAGAATATGAGCTTCTAGTTTGCACCTGGGGTGAGATGGAGGTCATTTCTGCATATATTATAGGGTAACCAGAGGTTTGGTACCTTAGTTCGGTTCCTCTGGGGTTTGTGTCTTATGTTTGTTTTCGATTTTCTCATTTTTTTGTTGTGGTTTCAATTTCATAATGGATTTTTCTCTGTAGATTTTTCATAGTTAGTGAACCGCTCTTGTTTTTTCCACATTTTTATGGATTTTTCTTCTTCCTACTTTATGTCTTATA
>NW_026409212.1:0-670 GCF_001194135.2 Octopus bimaculoides | reverse complement strand
ATATATATATATATATATACAGCGGGCTTCTTTCAGTTTCACTCTATCAAATCTGCTCACAAGGCTTTGCTTGGCCCGAAGCTATAATAGAAGACATTTGCACAAGGTGCCACGCAGTGGAACTGAACACAGAACGACATGCTTGGGAAGCAAACTTCTTACCGCACAACCATGCCTGCATTTTAGTCACTGATATTGGAAAAGTATTTGATAAGCATTTGTTGGAGTGTGGGCATGTTATTCAAAATTGCTATTATGATTCATGACGTGACATGAGCATTGTCACAGTTCTTGATTTTACACCATATATTGTTCTGCAGCCTGTTTTATCGTTTATTCTGGATAAAAATGTTTGCTAATATTTTTTTTTTCTGGTTGATTTCTATTTTCTCTCTTATTTCCTTGTTTTTGTTCGCTGATACTGAGTTTTATTTCGTTGTGTGTGGTATTGGATTGTTATGATTGAAATTCTCCCATGTTTTTGTTTGGCTGGTTATTTCAGTTGGGTAATCAGGAAATTTTCAATTGTTGCTGTTTTCGATGTTTTCGATGTTTCTTTTAAACTTCTACGAGCATTTTATTAAATGTGTATACTTCAGTATCTAAATAATAGATTGGCAATGATTGAGTGGACATGTGATCGAAGGCGTTCTCTCTCTCTCTCTCTCTC
>NW_026409211.1:0-663 GCF_001194135.2 Octopus bimaculoides | reverse complement strand
AAGAAAGAGTGAGAGAAAGTTGGGTTAAAAGAGTACATCATAGGTCTCCACCACGCCCTGCCAGAACCCCATGGAGCTTTAGGTGTTTTTGCTGAATAAACACACACAACGCCCGGTCTGGGAACTGAAACCGCGGTCCTCCGACTGCGAGTCTGCTGCCCTAACCACACATATACTTCACCCCTGACTTAAGAAATCAATGACCACTTTTAACCTAAATTATACAAAATTGTAGGTGTGTTCATAATGCTTGCTGAAGTCTTTGCCAAAATTTGTGTGCTGATTTGATGCAATGCAGAAATAGTATTTCTGAAATTTCAGCTTTCTAGTTGAAGTAGTTTCGGAGTTATTGGCTTTTTAAACTATAATCACTAGGTGGCACTATATTCACACTTCTGTATTTCCACTGCCTAAATCCTTGTAAACACAAGAGAGATGTAGAATAAAAGTGTATTTATACATTTTTAAGATTACTGAATTGAAATTGCTCTATGCAAAGGTCGAATTCTAGGCTATTTTAAGACTGAGGCCACTACAAGCATTCAATAACATACAATATAAAATACAATACATATTTTTAAGTTAATTCCAATTTTAAATAACTGTATAAGACAAAGGGTGCTGAATGTTAGCAAATTTTTAAACATAACAAAGAATTAATAT
>NW_026409210.1:475-747 GCF_001194135.2 Octopus bimaculoides | reverse complement strand
TACTGGCGGTAACCAAAATATTTGCAATCAATGTTTGTTCCACAAACATAGAAATTTGTTGAAATATTCTTGTAGATAAGATAGTTGCTATCATCCACTCGAATATTTTTTATTCTACAGCGTGGTGTTGGGGTCAATATACCTTTATGACACATTACGCTCTCGTTCAATTTCTTTAAATTTGGGGATTGACAAGAATAAGTAATGTTCGTATTTTCTGGAACTGTGCTGCCAAACGGAAGATATTGCAAAGTGTCTGAATTTCGGTAGCT
>NW_026409210.1:0-274 GCF_001194135.2 Octopus bimaculoides | reverse complement strand
CTGTATGTCTGGGTACCATTTACCCGACAAGCATTGAACGACACCAAACGCGACAGGAATGAAGGATCGTTTGCAAGAATATATCACTTTTCCTCCTTCATTGATTAATGTTGTTCTGGGTTTTAAAATTATACCTTCAGAAATAGTCACAACTCTACCAGCAATTTCAGGTACAAAGCAACTCAAAGTGCAAACAGGTGTCGGGAAGTTCCAGCTACCGTCTTGAAGACAAGTTAATACAGATTCACCTTTCAGATTATATGGTTTTAAGCAA
>NW_026409209.1:0-415 GCF_001194135.2 Octopus bimaculoides | reverse complement strand
TATATGCATATATATATATATATTAATGTATATTAATATATATTAATAGATGTATATGTATGTATCTATGTGCATTGTTATATTCAAAATATATTATTATAAATATAAACATAAGTACAATGACACATACACACACACGCACACATATGTGTATACATATATATGTATGAATACATTGATGGACGGTATGTATAACGTTTTCCTGTACTATGTAACTGACGTAACATGTTCATAAGCGCGCGGGAGTATATATGCGTACAATACGTGTGTATGGCTATGTGTGCGATTCAATGCGAGCGTGTGTATTGTATGTGTGTGTGTGCGCGTGTGCGTGTGTATACCTTTGTTTCTAGGCTATCTTCGCCCGAGGAATTTCAGTTGCCAGAAAAATGTAAATCCGTGTAACGAAATGGTG
>NW_026409208.1:0-610 GCF_001194135.2 Octopus bimaculoides | reverse complement strand
ATGTGTGTATGTATGTATGTATGTATGTATGTATGTATGTGCGGATGTATATATCTATTTATGTATGTTTTTTCTGTATTTAGTCATTTAAAATCATTATCTGAAGAAGGCGTTGGTTCCTGACAGATACAAAGCACATTTGGTATGTTGATAATGAAAACAATGTCATATTCGAAATTTTCAGACACACATATCATGATCCTTTGTAACATATGAATTAAGGATTTGCGTTCTCTCCACAGGATCCCAAGTTCAGTCATAGTTTGCTTCAGAGGGGTTGGTATGTATCTTGTTGCTCCAATAATAATGGGTATGAAACTGAAAATGTACCTTGAGTAGTAGATGTGCAAACTCCTCATGAATGGTCTATTAATGTCCTCTTTCTCTTGTATTTTTCTAACTGCATTCGTGTCTAGAGGGAAGCTGACTTCCACAACAAAACATATCTTTTCTATGTGTGTATGTATATATGTATTATGTATGAATGTGTTATGTCCTGTTATTTGCATTTGTATTTGTGTACCATTTCTCCGTTTTTTCTCCGTCCTTGTTGTCATACGCATTCACTGCTTTCTTCCAAGGAATCTAGTGCTCTTAGCTTAGTTTTTCC
>NW_026409207.1:0-531 GCF_001194135.2 Octopus bimaculoides | reverse complement strand
GGAGAGAACTTTGTCGATGGAAATGATAATGAAATTCAACAGATAAATTTTTAGGACTGCATGCTGATCTCGAGATCGTGTTCATTAAAAATAGATATTTATTAATGAAATTTTATACAGTTATGCTCCAGATGTTTG
Source organism: Octopus bimaculoides (assembly GCF_001194135.2). NCBI lineage: Eukaryota > Metazoa > Mollusca > Cephalopoda > Octopoda > Octopodidae > Octopus > Octopus bimaculoides. The sequence goes on along the minus strand of NW_026409207.1, from coordinate 393 downwards.
AATATATTGCACTGTAGAAAATTTCATTAAAATATATCTATTTTCAATGAACACGACCTCGCCGAGTGAGGGTCACCATGCAGTTCTAGAAATTCACCTACTCAACATTATACACTTCAGAAATGGCAGCCAAAAAATAAACAAATGTTTTTTTCTTTTGGGATTGAATTCCGCTATAGAAATTCATATAGATAAGATGAAATTGAGGATTTCGTTTTCAGCAACAATAAGATGTTGTGCAGCCGGTCTTCCACGAGGCATTTTCGATTTCTCATAAGAAACTATGATGTTCAATCACGCGTGTGATTTATTTATAAACAGAGTTGTACGGAGAATACTGGTAAGACGATCAGTTACTTCCCTTGAATATTTTTATTTATTTTTTTACCCTCC
>NW_026409206.1:0-465 GCF_001194135.2 Octopus bimaculoides | reverse complement strand
GTGTGGGAGTTTGTGTATGTGTGTGTGTGTGAGTGTCGGAGGCGCAATGGTCCGGTGGTTAGGGCAGCGAACTCGTGGTCATAGGATCGTAGTCTCAATTCCCAGATTGGGTGTTTTGAGTGTTTGTTGAGCGAGAACACCTAAACCTCCACGAGGCTTCGGCAGGAAGTGATGGTGTACCCTGGTGTATTCTTTCATCACAATTTTCTCTAACTCTTTCTTCCTGTTTCTGCAGTACCTGTATTTCAAAGGGCCATCCTTCTCACACTCTTTATCACGCTGAATCTCCCCGAGAACTACGTTAAGAGTACACGTGTATGTGGAGTGTTCAGTCACTTGCACGTTAATTTCACGAGCACGCTGATCCGTTGATCGCATCAACTGGAACCCTCATCGTCGTAATTGAGTGCCACGATACATATATATATATATATTTTAAAAAATAACGTCGACCACTAACGTGGA
>NW_026409205.1:0-237 GCF_001194135.2 Octopus bimaculoides | reverse complement strand
TATTATTGCCTTTGCACAGCTTTTAACACTGGAAATGTACTACGGTGTCATCTGTTCACTACCAGTGAACTAAGGGAACACTTCTTATTTTTCGAGCACCTTCCGGAGTATTCGAGCGGTTCCAAGCAGTGCTGTTTTCTGCAAGTGTTCCACCCTTATTGCAGCCCCTATTTGTCCCACGTACTTCTCATTATCATCATCATCATCATCATCATCATTATCATCATTATTATTATT
>NW_026409204.1:0-332 GCF_001194135.2 Octopus bimaculoides | reverse complement strand
TATATATATATATATATATATATATATGCCTCCTAATCACATGGTTTCACGTTCAATCCCACTGAGTGGCACCTTGGGCAAGTGTCTTGTACTGTAGCCTCAGGTCAACCAAAGCGTTTTAAGTGGATTTGGTAGAAGGAAACTGAAAGAAGCCATTAGTATATATGTGTGTGTGTGTGTGTGTGTGAGTGTGTTTGTGTATGTGTATGTGTGTGTGGGAGAGACGGTATGCATACGTGTGTGTGTGTCTTTGTGTCTGTGTTTGCTCTCCACCATCACTTCACAACCGGTGTTGGTGTGTTTACGTTCCTGTAACTTAGCGGTTCGGCAAA
>NW_026409203.1:0-910 GCF_001194135.2 Octopus bimaculoides | reverse complement strand
ACAGAGAAAATATTAAAAGGATAAGAGTCAATGACATCAAACTAATATTACTAAACTATTTGATAACCAATGCGCTATTACCTCATAAAGTGAGCACTATAACATTTTATGCTAAACTGAATCTAAAATGGGCTTATTAACTATTCCCTTCTGTTTTAACTGGTTTAATAAGACTACATTTAGAGCAATTAAGGGAATTAAGTTTATGGTCTTTAAAGGGGATAAAAGGCAGCCATGCAACTGGGATAATACACGTGCCATACGTATGCATACGAGTGTACTCTTCGTTTGTTGATAGGTTCAGCAAAATATTAGCACCTGATAAAATTTGAAAGTTACTCATATTTTATTTTGTATATATTTTCTATTGTATTTTATTTGCAACAAACAACTTAATTTTCATGCTGGGACCGAAATATCTACTTTGACTTAAATCAACCTGTTGCCATCTAACCTGATTAAGAGGTGATGGGTATGTTCCTTTCAGCATGAATCAAAATCATAAGTTACTATCTGAATTCTATACTGGGGTGTTCGAATAACACCTTTTAATTTACCAAAGCTGGCCACTTTGATGTAATTTTTCATTCACACAATCAAGTTGTTGACAATAGATATCTGCATTCATGGTCCATCTATGTTCCAGTAGCTTGTAATAGACAATACCTTTCATGCTCCATCAAACACAGTGCAAAGATTTTTGTGGATGGAGTTCTGGTTTTGCTGTTGGCACTGGTCTCTTATTAGGTGATAACCATTGTCTTTTTTGTTTTCTGTTGTGATGCAAAACCCATTTTTCATCACTTGTAACAATGCACTGCAGAAATGACAGGTTGTTATTTCTGGTTAGAAGACTGCTGCAGATGGTGGAACGTTGTGTTCCGTTTTCAAGTGTAAGCACATGTGGAAT
>NW_026409202.1:0-270 GCF_001194135.2 Octopus bimaculoides | reverse complement strand
ACTGATTTGATGTTAAACACCTTCCTCTGCCCACAACTCATTATCATCAACAACAACGTCATCATCTGCAGCAGCAGTAAAAGCAGCCACAGATACAACAATGACTACATGCACACTCAAGCTCGCCCAATTACTGGCTCTCCTACTCCTCATACTCAATCTCCTTGTCCGTCACTTTCTCCCTCTCTCTCTTTCTCTCTTGCTCTCTTCTTCTCTCCCTCTCTCTTTCTCCCTCTCTCTCTCTCTCTATCTCTCTCTCCCTCTCTCTCT
>NW_026409201.1:7128-9113 GCF_001194135.2 Octopus bimaculoides | reverse complement strand
TGTAAAGAACAAAAAGTTTTGAATGGTACAACAATGCACTATAATACAAAAAATGTACCATATACCTGTTGTAATTTCGTCCTCCATGGAGTCGCTGCTATAATCGCTTTTCCAACGGGTTGTCTCTTTTCGGAAGCGTCTCAGTAGTGTTCTCAGAAAAAAGAAAAGCCGTTGGAAAACCGATTATAGCAGCGACTCAATCTAAGAATATCTGAAGAAGGAATTTTATTCCGAAATATCATCAGACTATGGATGACTAAATTGCAACAGGTATATAGCCGATTGTTTATATTATAGTGCATTGTTGTACCGTTCTAAACTATTTATTGTTTACAAACAATACACAATGCTTCAAGCGAACTACAAAACTCTCATATATATATATATATATGTGTGTGTGTGTGTGTGTGTGTGTGTATATATATATATATATGAGAGAGAAAATGAGTTCAAATACAACAATTCAAACACTTTGATGAATCCCAAAAGAGAGAAAATAATTTCCAATAAAAATTCATCATATTCATAAAAATCAGCTAAAGCAAGTAATAATAATATGAAAATGACAAGTGAAAAATTTCGTTATATCTATAGAGATAGAATAAACAATTATAAAAATGGAGAAAAGATGTTAAAAAATCAAAATTGGATTTAAAACTTACGAATGGTACAAAAAACAATACAAATATGTAAGAAAAAATTATAATAATAAGAATTATAATTAAAGTTATGTATTGTCATTCTCATCAGTGTGAAGAATTTAAGGAAGAACATCAAAAAAGTTATTAATAAAAATGAAGAAAGAAAAACAAATGGTGTAATAGGGAAAATTTATCCGGATATTTACAAATAAGTTGTACAAATGAAAAAAATAAAAGGAGAAACGAAAAAGAAAGACATATCAATCTTTATGCAAGTCTTTGTGCAAACATATCTATAGCTTAATATGTCTATAGGATATATTAAAAAAAATCTAGTAAAAGATCATAGTGTAAACAACAAGACAAACATACGTGTCTAGCATATATAAAAATCACATTTTCAGTTATAGATGTTTTTTGCACAAATAGACTTACATACACATTGATAAGTTATTCATTTTCATTTCTCTTATTTTTCCCCTTTTATAACTTATTTGTAAATATCCAGTGAAATCATCCCTATTACCCCATTTGTGTTTCCTTCTTCATTTTAATTAATAACTATATTTGATGTTCTTGCTTGAATTCTTCACACTGATTAGAATGACAATACATAACTTTAATCATAATAAAACTTTACTTACAATATTTTCTTACATATTGTTTTACGTATTGTTTTTTGAAACGTTCGTATGTATTAAACCCAATTTTCATTTTTTAACATCTTTTCTCCATTTTTTATAATTGTTTATACTATTTTTATACCTATAACACATCTTTTCAATTATATATATATATATATATATATATATATATATATATATATTTATATATAAATCTGTCTGTGTTCGGAATATCTTTGTACAGGGGCCACCATGACTCCCGCCTTTGCTGTGAACAGGAATTAATGTTTCCCTTCATTCTTTTGCTCCTAATGGTCTCAATTCGCCACTTCCCATATTCGACTACCCCTCTCCTCCACCCACACCAGCTAAATCGGTACCCTCACCACACACCACTATACACACAACGCACACACTAGGTTAGTTGTACACATACACCCACACATGCTCACGTACCCACCAGAGGCCTATGCGTTTGCACACATACATAATAAACGCACACACATGTACAAATTTCATACACACAGACACATACTCACCAGCACATGAAACACACATCACTCCACATAATGTTTTTTTCATTCTCTCACGCTATTTTCCCATTCACTCCTATCTTATGAAACGTCAAAAACTTCTTGATGATAATAATAATAATAATAATAATAATAATAATAATAATAATAATAATAATAATAATAATAATAATAATAATAATAATAAT
>NW_026409201.1:2386-4480 GCF_001194135.2 Octopus bimaculoides | reverse complement strand
ATATATGTATATCCGACTTACACAGAATGCAAATGATACAGAGAAATAAAGGTGTTGAAGAAAAGTATTACAAATCCAACAACTGTTTCTGGGGATTCGGTTGTCCAAAATAATATTTGTAGATTGATTCCATCGTAGAATGAGACGAGCCTCCATCTTCAGGGGTGAGATCTTACATTTGAGATGTTAAACGAAAGAAGTTCAAAGGTAGAATGAATACGTGGAGAGCTAGGTGTATTAGAGGGGGAAATTGGGGAGGTATTCAGATAGGGAATAGTGAGAGGAGAAAATAAATTTCAAGAGTGAGGGGTTAATAAAGAGGCTAGTTGGGAGTAATAGTAGTAGAGGTGGAAGAGAGGAAGGCTGTGTTGGTGGGAATTGGTGGAATAGTGAGAAAAGAGAATAGCCATTATTTGAGAGGAGTACATTGACTGGTTCAATGGCTGACGGAGATTACTAAGGTAAGTAGAGAGGTATGAGAGAAGAAAGAGGGAGGTGGATACAGTATAGCAAAGGCATATTCCAAGGTGACAGCCTCTCTGTGCTGTTATCCATATTTTCTTTAAACCCATTCATGTTAAGGAAGTCTGAAGGATATCTCACTGGTTCATAAAGTAACAGATGTGCCAAAACTAAACAGTATGTTTTTGTGGTTGGCTTGAAACTATATGCCATGAATGTGTATGAGATGAAAAATAAGCGTTGATCTAGTCACAACATTCTCAAAGAATGTAGGGTTGGAGTTTGGTTAGGATAGATGTTGTTATATGGTTGTGAAAAGGGGGGAAGACTATAAACCAGATTAACAACATCTCCACCAACGATTTAACTGTTTCTCCTATATCTGATGAGGAATGTTACAGGTATCTAGGGGTGGATGATAACATATTTTACAATGGTACCTGTAACAAAACACGTGACACTTAAGAATATTACAGCCGAATAAAGAAAATTTGAATCTCAGATCTCTCTACATTCAATAAAAAAAGCAGCATACAATGTGTTTGCAGTGCCAGTACTCATACCAATATTTGGACTGCTTGATTGGACGCTTGATAAGATTCGAACCGTTGATGTGAAAACCCGGAAGTTACTTACAAGCACACATAATTTAGACATAAATAGACCGCCCTTACCTTAAACGAAAATAGGGCGGTAGAGGCTTAATATCTATCTAAAATTCCTTTGAATGCCGTATCATATCCCATCGGCGACATCTTTTAACCCTCAAGTGCCGAAGTGAATCCCTTCACCAAATTTGCATACATGAGTCCGATAACATCATAAGACTTGGAAGGCAGCTTCTTGAGCAACACTCTTTGTCTGATAACCTAGAATACATGCCCAAATAAGTCGCACGTCTCTACTGCAACGTATCCTCAGACGAAAGGATGAGCATATAAGAGCAGAAGACCATACATGGTTATGTTAGTAGAAAGTTCCTTGATGATAGTGACAAAGTAGTCTATGATGGACCATTAGCCGGATTATTACCTCTTACTTTGAAGGGTATTCTATTCCGGCATCAGCAATCCAGAAATAGATTATATCAACCAAGTAGATGATGCACAAAAGGAAGATGCAGGAAATGCAGTAAAATGTGAGACAGAAACAGACTTTGTACAGTTAACACCGAAGATATCACTCACATCATAAGCAGTTGTCGGAAATGTAATCACGGTATTATCTACCGATGAGACATTGAAGTTGTAGCTAGGGCACTCTCTAATGAAATCCGTCGGAAAGATAATCCCAAGGACAAAGAAATCAAATCCCACAGTATGGTAGAAGCCATAGCCACTCATAATAAAAAGGAATACTGGTGGAATGTACCCGTGAAGACCTCCATAAAATGTAAGCACAACAGACCTGATGTAATGATGTGAGATAGAGAAGAGAAACTGTGCACATTTGTGGAAATTAGCTGCCCAGCGGATGTTAACATAAAACTGAAGATCATTGAAAAAGAGAACACTTATGCTGAACTATTGAGAAATCTTTAGTTACTCTATCCAGATTACAAGTTCAGGTTTATACCTATAATTATTGGGGCCCTGGGATATATAACACACTGCCTAAATAGAGATCTTGAGA
>NW_026409201.1:0-1677 GCF_001194135.2 Octopus bimaculoides | reverse complement strand
AGTGTGCATACTCGACAGAGTGTAAATACTTTGAGAGAAAAGTTGAACCTAAGAAGCATCAGTTGTGGTGTGCAAGAGAGACGATTGCGCTGGTATGGGCATGTGGCGAGAATGGATGAGGATAGCTGTGTGAACATGTGCCACACCCTAACAGTTGAGGGAACCTGTGGAAGAGGTAGGCCCAGGAAGACTTGGGATGAGGTGGTGAAGCACGACCTTCGAACATTGGGCCTCACCGAGGCAATGACTTCTGACCGAGACCTTTGGAAATATGCTGTGCGTGAGAAAACCGGGCAAGCCAAGTGAGACCTAAATCCAAGGCCTCTGCCTGGGCTGTAGCCAGCCCACTTATGCGTACCTTCCTTCATTGGACACTAAACCCCGCTTGCGAAGACCTGTTGAGGCAAGTGAAATCGAAATCGAACTAAATTCGACGACTGGCTCCCATGCCAACGTCATCTCCTTAAATGGACACTAAACTCGGCTTGCAAAGACCTGTTGGGGCCAGCGTAAGCGAAATCGTGATGGCACCTGTGCCCAGCGTCACCTTCCTGGCACCTGTGCCGGTGGCACGTGTAAAGACATTCGAGCGAGATCGTTTCCAGTGCCGCTGGACTGGCTCCTGTGCAGGTGGCACGTAAAATACACCATTTTGAGCGTGGCCATTGCCAGTACCGCCTGACTGACCTTCGTGCCGGTGGCACGTAAAAGCACCCACTACACTCTTGGAGTGGTTGGCATTAGGAAGGGCATCCAGCTGTAGAAAATCTGCCAAATCAGATTGGAGCCTGGTGTAGCCATCTGGTTCACCCGTCCTCAGTCAAATCGGCCAACCCATGCTAGCATGGAAAGCGGACGTTAAACGATGATAATGATGATGATGATGTTGATGAAAATTCCAATCTAGGCTTGGTCTATTGGCAAGATACCTTTATATAAACTGAATAATGCCATACACACATATACGACGGGCTTCTTTCAGTTTCCATCTATGAAATTCACCCAGAAGTCTTTGGACGACAGAAGCTATAGTAGAAGACACTTTCCCATGGTGCCACTCGATAGGACTGAGCCCGAAACTATGTGGTTTGGAATGAAGCTTCTTATCCCACAGCCACGTCAATAGTTCTTCCTTCTCTTTACATTTTGTGTTGAAAACCAGAGGAGATCGACTTTGCCTTTCCTCTTTTAGGAGTCGATATAAAGTAATACCAGTGTAGTACTAAGGTCAACGACATTGGCTGGCCTCACCCTTCAAAATTGCTGTCCTTATTCCTAAAATAAAACCATAATTACATTTTTCTATTTCATCCTTTTTTCTCCGTCCTCCTCTTCGTTGATCGTTGTTCATCGCTCTTAATCACTTTGAAGTTCTTCTAGTGTCGTGAATATCGCAACAATGGCTCAAAACAAGGAAAGAAAATAAACACTATCTTTTCGATTGCAGCTACAGAAGTGATTAGTTTTAATTTTATAAATCCTTTTATTTGCCAATCCTGAATTGAATAATGACCAACTTAACTCTTAAGAATTGGCAAAAGACGATCCCGATGCTAGCTCTATGAAATGTCTGAAATCATACAGTGGTAAGCTTCATCTAGATCTCAATCATTTTATAGCGAAAGAGAGAGATAGGAGGCACTGTGTCGTTTATGATGGTGAGCGTTCCAATTGATC
>NW_026409200.1:0-302 GCF_001194135.2 Octopus bimaculoides | reverse complement strand
TATCTATCTATCTATCTATCTATCTATCTATCTATCTATCTATCTTGGGTATATATATGTACACACATATATATTTGAACGTACATGTATGTATATGTTCGGTTGTGTTCGTGTGTTTGTGTGTGTGTATGTATAAATGTATGAATATATATGTATATATATATATTTATATGTATATGTATATATATATATAATGCACGTATACATATATGTATATATATTACATATACATACACATACATATGTGTGTGTATTTGTATATGTATGTGTGTATGTGTGTGTGTGTGTGTGTGTGTGTGTGT
>NW_026409199.1:0-247 GCF_001194135.2 Octopus bimaculoides | reverse complement strand
TGCTTTAGCCCTTCGCTTTCCTCCTCCTTTGCATCCCTCCATCTGGTTCTTAGTTTTTTCTTCTCTTCTCGAATTTTTGCAATCCGTCTTTCTCTCCTCGATGGTCCGCTCTTTGCCGGTGATTCTACCTTTCCTGTTGTTTCCAGTCCAAATCTTTTCTCTCCTTTCTGGTAGATTGTATAAGCCAGGTTCTCGAGATTTTGTTCGTCGTCGCCTTTGAATTTGGTGGTCATTCTTGATACCTCGT
>NW_026409198.1:3554-5335 GCF_001194135.2 Octopus bimaculoides | reverse complement strand
ATACACAAATCCTTTTCATAAGCTCCTTTCTGAGAAAATTTCTGCAATGAAATCATCTCCTGATTTGCACGTCCTGTCAAATAAGACCAGGAACATTTATTCTGTGCCACCGAGTCTTTATGATGACTTGATCTTGAAGGAGCTTAAATCTGGTTATAAACACGCAAACAAAAATGCTGTGGATGAGATTAATGACACTCATTTAGAAATTATCTCTAGTTTGAGCCTGCTTGATAGAACCCGCCCTTATGCTCCAAAAACTCTCCATGACCTCTTGAAGGATCATAAGTCTGTTTTTTTAATCAAATCTTTTGATTAGGTTGATCTGCCTAACTAAATCTGATTTGGGTAGAATCAGTAAATATATTATCGATTGGATTATTGTGAGGGATGAGGTTCAGCTTCCCTTATGGAAATTTACTGGGGACGTTTTCCTATGGTTTGACTCCCTTATGGATAAGCCTAATTTAGATTTTATACAATTTGACATATCGAATTATTATAATTCCATATCTCCTGTATTGCTAAATAAAGCTTTGATTTTCACCCGCAAATTTGCAAATATACCTAGTTCAGATATTGATGTAATTTTCACGGCAAGGGAGACCCTCATCTCCTACAATGAGTGTGACTGGCAGAGGGCTGATTCCATCAATTTCTTTGATATTACTATGGCGTCATCTGTTTCGGCACAGGTGACCGACTTAGTGGGCCTATAGCTCCTTTCGCAGATTAAGGATAGTTTTCCCCTCCTCACTAAGGAGTTGTATTTAGGGATGATGCACTTCTAGCTGTACGTAGCCAGTCTGAAACTGCATTGTATAGATTGAGGAAATACATGAGAGGTTTCTTAAAGGATTTCTTTAATCTTAACATTATTTTTGATGTTAACTCCAGAGTTGTGAACTTCCTGGATGTTACCTCGAGTTTGAATACAGATTTATACTATCCATTTCGTAAGCCAAACAAATCCATCTCATATATCAATGTATCCTCCAATCATCCGAAATCCACTATTGATAGCATTGTTACCGCTATCTCGATCAGAATCTCTAACTTTTCCGTAAATGTAGAGATTTTCAATCAATATACACCAGTGTACCACAACGCTCTAAAATTAAACAGATTCAAAACTTTTTTTTTGTGTTAGAAAATTTGGACTGGTGCGCTGATGGGTTTATCTTTAAAATTAGCTATGCAGCGTTGTATGAACTTTTTAGTCTTGCTGTGTGCGTGCTTCCTGTTTTCTGTTCATCCTGATGAAGGGGCTATTGCTGTAATGCACTTCAATGTAATCGAACCGCGGTAGTGAGCTTCCGAAATGGCCATAGATGTGTTTGAATTGACCTTGAAGAACTCTATTTGCTCCTGGACTCTAACCTACCATGGTTTTAAAAATTGAACTTTTTGGGCGTACTTTTGTGTGAGGGGAGTAAAAAACTTTAAAAAATATTTTTAGTCATTTGATATTTTATTTTATCTTAATCTATTAGTATTTTGGTAGCATGACATGCTTTACGATTTTCAAGAATTTATAGTCATTTATATTTACCTTTTTGAGAGGCCGTTATATATTTGTATTTTATTCGCATATATATTTTTACCTTGTGTGTTTTTAATGTATATGTATATTTTTTATATGTCAAAGAACCATGGTAATATTTATATATGATTGAATGTTTGAGGTCTGGAGTAATATGTAAAGTCGTTGACACGAATTTGATGTTTGTTCCATGATCAAAGTTTCTATATATTCATATATATATATATATATATATATA
>NW_026409198.1:0-1337 GCF_001194135.2 Octopus bimaculoides | reverse complement strand
ACCCCCCCGCACACACACACATATATATATGCCCTGATTCAAATGTCCTATGAACATGAAGAATTTTATTTTCACTATTATCTGTAGACATCGATTGGAACCGGATGTGGAAACGACCATAATATTTGTTATGTCGCATAAATGTTATGTCATGTTTGTATTAAGCCAAAAGTGTGATGCAATTGATGTGCTTGTTGATCAGATGTTTTCTGCATTTTCTCATTATATATATATAACCACACAGCCACATCTGGGTATTTATTCTTCGTCAGCGTACGATAATCACCGATCTTCGATGCGTAAAGGGTCCCAATGCAAATATATATATATCCTTTTTCCAGTGACGAAAATTCACTGATCTCGAAAAAGTGTAAACAAGCAATAATAAATCTCTGAACGAGGTATAAACAGTAGCTGCACGACAACGTGAAGTATATTTGCTACTTAAATGCGGCTAACCACTACAGTAGCATTCATATAAGAGAGAGAACTGTGGAGATGGCAGGAAACTGGATCTCATAGTTCATAGTATCTATCAGGTCGTCCCATAAGTTCTGTCCGAATTTTGAATAAAGAAAACAAGTGATCAAATGTTATACTTAATTAAAATTTAATCATCAATGCACTTCCCTGATTATCTATGACTTCCTTCCATCTATTTACAAGCTTTTTAATCCCATCAATGTAAAACTCTTTTGGTTTCAAAGTGAAGAACTCTGAAATGTCAGTTTCGCCCTCCTCCTGGCTTGCGAAAATTATGTCTCCCAAATGATTCATATCTGAATATATATATATATACATATTATAATATTAGAGAACGTCAAAATCCGAAGTTACAAGGATATTCAATTTGATAATATCAAATTGAATTATATAATGAAAAATATATTAATAATTTAGACAAAAACCACCAAGATGCAACTCAAACAATAAAGGAGATCAGACGCCATCAAGAAAAGCGTACTCTTCAAAATACTAATTTAAAAAACTATAAAATCCAAAAGAAAATTTATAATTCATAAAATCTATAAAATATTAGATTAAAAATTTAATTAAGTTTAGCAAATTTATAAAAACGAAAGTGAATAATAGACTACGCGCGTTTCGTGGCTACATAAAAGTGGAAAATATTTGGGCAATTTACAATAAATCGATGAAGATAAGTTCCACTAGGAATGAGAACACTCTTCAGGTCTTGTAAATTAAAAAGGCGTATCCTAATATTCAAAAATGCAATAAAATAAAATAGGAAGAAGTCGAAATATATGCACGTTTAAGCAATTATTCGTACAATACATAAAATGTCAAGGTTTTATAATAATAATCATCTGTCAAGT
>NW_026409197.1:0-670 GCF_001194135.2 Octopus bimaculoides | reverse complement strand
GGTAAGCAAGCTACTTACCACACAGCCACTCCTGCGCCTATACATATATAATTCGTTACTTATATATAATTTTACATTACGAAATTGTCTAATTTGATACCTACTATCAAACGCCTTAATGTAATTTTTAGACCATCTTCAAATTGCAACTAGTGCCTTTTCTACAAGGAAGTTCATGACAATATTTAGGTCTATCTGTAAACCGTCAGAAATAGATCATTTCATGTTAAGGTATGCTAATGCGACTGGTTATCATCGATATGCAATAAGTCATTGAATGTATTACTATAGCATTTGTGCCCTGCCCCGTTTGGATTATCATATATGTTAAATATTCGAAAAGCGAGAACTAAACGTCTAAAAATTCGTAGATATTGTGGCTATTATAATTTGTTCGGGATCCGTTTAAACTCACATACAAATACACATTTACAGAGAAAGACTGATAGACAGGCACAGATACACACAGGCACACATACATGAATACACCCCCCCCCCCATATATATATATATTTATATTTTAAATTTTAAATTTATTATATTACCATGTCATATTTGATATATATCTTTCGAAATATTAAATATTGATTTCCTGAGTATATTAAGATAAGTTTATGAAATTATTAATAATATAAAAACTATATATACACATTTATTTGCTCAAAATAAT
>NW_026409196.1:0-538 GCF_001194135.2 Octopus bimaculoides | reverse complement strand
TATCTTCGTATAATATCACCATGTCACGCACATATGGTTTTAATGCATGTGCTAGTGTATTCTTATCAGACGGATAGTCATAATGGGTATATTGGGCTGTGTATAGTTTGCCCCAGTGTCAATTTGATGGTATGCGCTGCTCTCTCATTCAATAATGATAATAATAATGATGATGATGATAACAATAATAATGATAGTAATAATAATAATAATAATAATAATAATAATAATAATAATAATAATAATAATAATAATAATAATAATAATAATAATAATAATAATAATAGTAATAATAATAATAATAATAATAATAATAATAATAATAATAATAATATTAAGAGAAAATATAAAGATCTTGAAATAAACTGAGCAAATATAAAGATCTTGAAATAGAAATTAGCAAAATGTGGAATCTGAAGACGAAAACAATACCTATTGTCATAGGTGCCCTGGGAACGACAGCGAAACGGGCTGAGTACTACCTAGAACAGATTCCAGGAAACCCCAAAATGGTTGAAGTTCAAAAGATAGTGCTCAT
>NW_026409195.1:0-278 GCF_001194135.2 Octopus bimaculoides | reverse complement strand
GGCCGCAGTCAAATGACTGAAACAAATGAAAGAATAAAAGAATAAAAGAATATACATATATTTCTCTCTTCCCATCAAGTTCGTCAAAACACAGCGTTCAGTATATATATTTTTTTCTCGTGTGGCCTAACCGCCCTCCATGTTTGTTTCACTGTTTCGTTTTTCCTGTTGTGTTTTTTTTGTTTGCCACTTAATTCCTCCGCATCACAAATTCTATTTAATTTGCTTCGCGGGAAGAGCCATTCTAACAATGCGTCCTGCCCTAACTCTTCGAAACG
>NW_026409194.1:0-1265 GCF_001194135.2 Octopus bimaculoides | reverse complement strand
TGGAATATGTTAGTTATTCCAGGACTGTATGTGTTAATGAACGGAATCGTATTTTCATAAACTTTTTCCTTTGGTGTCCGTAGTTGGGTGATATTCAGTTCCATCGCCTTTTTAATTCCTTCATTAATTAGGCCTAAGGGGTATTTTTGTATAGAAGGAAGCCTTTCAGTTCATTGAGTCTGGTTTCACGCATTTTAGGGTCACTTACTATAGCACAGATGCGTCTGGCCATGCTGTATGGGATGTTTCTTTTGATGTGTAATGGGTGACAAGAATAGAAGTTTAAATATTGGTGTGTATTGGTTTTTTTGTAAAATATGTCTGTTGTGACTGTGCAGTTTTGTATTTTTATGTGGATATCCAGGAATGGTAGTTCATTGCAACTGGATTCTGTTGTGAATTTGATGGAAGGGTGAAGTGCGTTTAGTATATTGTTAAATACATTTAGATCTTCAGTCGATTTTTTCCCCAAAAATGAAACAATCATCCAGGAAGCGTTTCCATTTTTTAATGACATGTTTTTTGTATTCTTGGTCAAAAGTTTTTTCCACTTCCTCATAGAGCTTTTCTTCTAAGTATCCCATAACTAAGTTTGCATATGAGGGCGCAAATCGCATACCCATAGCCGTACCCTTTATTTGCCGATATGTTCTGTTGTCGAATTTAAAGGTATTTTCCTCTAGCACTAGACGTGTGGCCTTGATGATGAAGTCAGTCTTGAAGCGATCATTTATCCGTTCTCTATGTTTTTCTACCCAGTGTTTGATTGCTTCTAGGCCTAAACTGTGAGGTATATTGACATAGAGATTAGTGACATCAAAACTTAGTATAGTACCTTCTGCAACAGTGGGGTGAATGTGTTGGATGAAATATATGCCATCCCATACATAGCTAGGTATTAATGGGCACAAAGGTTTTAAGAGTATATCAAGAAAATGACTTAGCTGTTGTGTTAGAGCTTGTGGTCCAGCAACTAGTGGCCTTAGTTTGAGGTCAGCAGGTCTTAGTATTTTTACGTATTGGTTTTTCTGCTTATTTATGGCATTTTGTATTTCGGAACTTTTGTGGATTTTAGGCAATCCGTAAAAATTGCTCTCTTTGATAACAGAGTTGCATATATACTCTTTTTCCTTGTCAGTGAAAGAATCTTGGAATTCATTGATTAGCCTTCTGATTTTACTTATTATTGTTTTTTCTGAGTGCCTTGGTTCTTCTTTGTAGTAGGTTTCGTTTGTTAACATTTCCAATATTTTATCTTTATAATA
>NW_026409193.1:0-570 GCF_001194135.2 Octopus bimaculoides | reverse complement strand
TCGTTCGTACGTACGTACGTACGTACGTTCGTTGAATCTTTATTTCGTTCATTCGTTCTTTCGTACTTACGTACGTACTTACGTACGTACGTACCTTCGTTCGTTCGTTTGTTCATTTGTTCGTTCGTTCGCTCGATCGTTCGTTCGATCTTTCGTTTGTTCTGTCGTTCATTCGACCGTTCGTTCGTTCGGTCGTTCTTCCGTTCGTTCGTTCGTTCGATCGTTCGTTTGTTCTTTCGTACGTACGTACGTACGTTCGTTCTTTCGTTTGGTCGTTCATTCGTACGTATGTACGTACGTTCGTTCTTTCGTTTGGTCGTTCATTCGTACGTATGTACGTATGTACATACCTACCTACGTTCGTTCGTACGTAATTTTGTCCCTTCCCTCATTTTGTTCGTTCGTTCGTTCGTAGGTACGTATGTACGTACGTACGTTCGGTCGTTCGTTCGTTCGTACGTTCGTTCGTTCGTTCCTTCATTCGTACGTACGTACGTTCGTTCTTCCGTTCATTCGTTCATTTGTTTGTTCGTTTGTTCTTTCGTACGTACGTACGTACGTTCGTTCTTT
>NW_026409192.1:0-249 GCF_001194135.2 Octopus bimaculoides | reverse complement strand
ATCACCATCATCACCATCACCATCATCACCATCATCATCACCCTTGTTACCATCCTCCTCCTCTTTTTCATCATTACTACCAGCATCATCTTCATCATCATCAACATCATTATCAACATCATCATCATCATCATTGTCACCACTATCATTGCCATTACTATCCTCCTCTCCCTCCTTCTCATCGTCATCATCATCTTTATCTTCTTCATCATCTTCTACAACATCATCACTGCCATGCCCCCCCCCCCA
>NW_026409191.1:0-499 GCF_001194135.2 Octopus bimaculoides | reverse complement strand
GCATGAGTGTGTGCCTCTGTGTGTTGTAGCCTATTTGTTTAGTATCGCCAGATAATACACGGCCAAATATCTATTGGAAGTCTCTGACTACTTATTCTATATTCTGTGAATTCCAAACACTCTATCCGCAGTGCACCTTTAACCTAGCAATACTTGAGAAATACGATGCAGCTTTAGAACCGAATCTCCTTACCGCAAGCAAACTCTTAGTCCTAGTTAAAACTTTCTCTGCACACAGAAACAACCAGAAAATATATACATGTTTTCATATGTGTATATGTGCTTGTGTGTGTATGTGTGTATACATATACGCTGATAGACCACTAAGGAGCTGTATAAATGCAAATATATTTCTTCAATATATACATATGTGTGTGTGTATAGATACATATTTGTGTGTATAGATATATATTTTTGTGTGTGTATATACTTGTACTTAGATAAATATATTCATATACCTTTATGCTTAGCCAGTGTTAATGTATATATGTGTGTAATT
>NW_026409190.1:0-3403 GCF_001194135.2 Octopus bimaculoides | reverse complement strand
ATATATATATATATATATATATATAACCTTCCTCTGCTGAAACACATATGAGATCTATAATCTATGGAATAATATTATTTATCAATTCTTGATTTGTACCCACTTGTCAGTTTTCTTACCAGTGTTTACTTCTTTTGCCAATACACATCACTGAAAGATACATTTGCATATGCACACACATACATGCATTCATGTGCATTTGCACACATAGTCTTCCACTCAGTTTCTGTCTGCCAAATTCCACTTTGAAAGCCTTTAACCTAAGACTATTGTAGAGGACACTTGCCCAAGAACTACATGGTTGCAAAGCAAGCTGCTTGTCAACTACACCATTAACTTCAGAATTTTGGTTTCAAATTTTGGCACAAGACCAGTAAATTCAGAGATGGGGGCAAATTGATAAAATAAATCCCAGTGCTCAACTGGTATTTATTTTTTCAACCCCAAAAGAGATGAAAGGTAAAGTGACCTTGGTGGAATTTGAAATCAGAACGTAAAGACAGCTGAAACGTTGCTAAACATTTTTCCTGGCATGCTAACAATTCTGCGAGCTCAGCACCTTGATTGACTTCAGTATTTTGCTAGTTCTTTCTTACTCTTTAGCATTTAAACCAGTCATATCCGGCCCAAATATTCTACCTGTTTTATGCTCGAACTGGTTTGATTTGGCCTCTCACACCTACTCAACAATGTCATACTAAAAACAAACAATCACATAAGTAAAAATTTCATCATCATCATCATCATCATCATCATCGTTTAACATCCGCTTTCCATGCTAGCATGGGTTGGACGATTTGACTGAGGACTGGTGAAACCGGATGGCAACACCAGGCTCCAGTCTGATTTGGCAGTTTCTACAGCTGGATGCCCTTCCTAACGCCAACCACTCAGAGAGTGTAGTGGGTGCTTTTACGTGTCACCCGCATGAAAACGGCCACGCTCGAAATGGTGTCTTTTATGTGCCACCCGCACAAGCCAGTCCAGGGGCACTGGCAACGATCTCGCTCGAAAATCCTACAGGAGCCAGTCAGGCGGTACTGGCAACGGCCACGCTCAAAATGGTGCATCTCATGTGCCACCCGCACAAGAACCAGTCCAGGGGCACTGGCAACGATCTTACTTGGCTTGCCGTGTCTTCTCACGCACAGCACATTTCCAAAGGTCTCGGTCAGTAGTCAATGTATGGTTAATTCAAAACATGTAAGTAAATAAGAATTATTGTGTTGTTGGTACTCCGTCGCTTACGACGTCGAGGGTTCCAGTTGATCCGATCAATGGAACAGCCTGCTCATAAAATTAACGTGCAAGTGGCTGAGCACTCCACAGACACGTGTAAGAATTATATTTGGCAGAATAATTTGAATGCTAAAAGGTTAATGACTCCAGATGAATGAAAAAACCAGGTCAACTTTTGTGGTTTTGAACTCAATGTTGCAGTATGAAACATTTAATCTAGTACTACTATTTCTCCCAATTCACTGCTCTGTTCTTATTTATTAATGTTTCTTTGTATACTGAGAAAACAGAAAAAGTAACAATTCTGTATTTTTGAAGTTGTAACTAGAGTAGCAAAACATGTCAAATATTAATCGTTTGACTATATCTACTCTAAACTACATTCCAGTAAGAATAGCTTGGCTAAATGGTGAAGAAGTTTGCTTCATAGCCAGAAAGTTCAGTCCCACTCTGTGGTTTCTTGGGTAAATGTCATTTTCTTAAAGCCTTGAACCAACTCGTACTGTGTGAGTGTAACTGAGTAAATGGAAACGATATAGAATCCCATTGAGTGGATTGCATTTGTAAATCAAATGATGCACCCTTGGCACACATGACTCACACGTGTTACACTGATTATGCTTGAGCATTATGTTAAGGGGTACACATTTCTGTGGAATGCTCGGCCACTTATATATTAATTAAGGAACAGGTGATTCACTGTTGAATGATGGAGATCCACCACTACATTAATTGGATAATTTCTCTGGATCACCTGCTTGTGTCTCCCCCCCTCCACCTTTTTTTTTTTCTTTTCATGTATAAAAGTTTCTATTTATGAGAAACTCACTGACCAAGAAGATCATTATTATTATCATCATCATCATCATTTAATATCCTTTTTCCATGCTGGCATGTGTTGGATGGTTTGACAGGATCCGACAAGCCACAGAGCTGCATCAAGCTTCAATGTCAGCGTTGGCATTGTTTCTACAGCTAGATGCCCTTTCTGATGCCACTCACTTCACAGAGTTCTTCTTCATGGGTGCTTGTTTCATGTCATTGGTATAAGTGAGATTGCCAGGTAACTTCCAAGATATGAAAATTAAAAACTCCTTTAACCCTTTTGATATCAACCTGCCTGAGACCACCCCTAGTTCTAGGATACAAACTTCCTGTTATAAAGTGTTCTGAATCAAAACCTTCCAACTAAATTTGATGTTAATTTATCTTCCAAATACCAGATTGACAATGATAAAGCTATTTTACAAAATTCTTTATTTTCAAAATTAATTAAAACAAAAGCAGTGTAGTTCAACAGAAATATGTTAACATAAGGGTTAATAGTAAAACTCAAGGAGTTGAGTCCCAAAATAACACTACTCTGTAAAAAGCTTTGTGCCTCATTGAGGTGATGACAAGTAACCAACAACATGGCATTATGTTGTGCTTGAGAAGATTCATCTAGCCAAGTGAAACCATAGTTGTGGCTGTTGCCTGTGTCATGTAAATGGCACCCATGCAGGTGGCATCCAACCGTAAAAACCATACCAAATCAGACTAGAATCTGGTGCAGCTTTCTAGCTTACCATTTCCAGTCAAACTGTCTAACCCATGCTAGCATGGAAAGCAGAGGTTAAATGATGATGATGATTATACCACCCTTGAATGGTAGACAATCCATCAATGGGTTTAATACCTTTACCTGGCTCTTTGGTTCCTTTTACAGAGATCCCTCTGTTGCAAGTATTCACACCATGCCATGAGTTTCTTCCATCACCAAGTCTTGAGATCTTGCTAAAATATGTAATGTATGCTGCCTGCCATTCCTCCTGTAATTATTTCATCAAAGAAATCTTTTTTTTTTTTTTCTTTATAAAATAAAAACTGAAATCTCAAGAGAGAGAGATAACAGAAAAATATCACTTTATAATCTTTTGTGCATTACTGAAAAAACTTATTGGCTTTCCCATTTTGCTCTTATAAAAAGTACAATCGAAATATATTGAAGGGCTTTGATCTCATAATAAACAACTGAGAATAGAATGGCGGACCATATATAGAGAGAAACTGGAAATGATATGCTGTTTTGGGAAGTGGAACTCTAACATGAGCTACATAAACCAATTAAAAGGTTATGTATAAATGTGTGTGTGTGTGTGTGTGTGTGTGTGTGTGTGTGTGT
>NW_026409189.1:0-1090 GCF_001194135.2 Octopus bimaculoides | reverse complement strand
ATTGTCTTTCAACAGTAAACATATATTCATTCCTAATCGGAATTTTCTTCCAGATTCCGTCGACCAGATTCACTCACAAGGATTTGGTCAACCCAAAGCTATAAAAGACACTTGTCTAAAGCGCCGTGCTGTGGGATTGAACCTAAAACCATGTGAGAAGTTGAAAATTTTCCTTCTCAACCACACAAAGTATATTACGACATAAAAATAATAATATTCGACCACGACGGGACACGAACTCGCAATCTTCTGATACGAAGTCAGACCCCTTGTCCATTCGGCCACGCGACTAGACAGCCTTTAATTTATAGATCTTCAAGACATTGTTCCATTATTAT
The DNA here is from genome assembly GCF_001194135.2 of Octopus bimaculoides. NCBI lineage: Eukaryota > Metazoa > Mollusca > Cephalopoda > Octopoda > Octopodidae > Octopus > Octopus bimaculoides. The sequence continues at coordinate 752 of NW_026409189.1, read as the reverse complement.
TATTATTATTATTATTATTATTATTATTATTATTGTTGTTGTTGTTGTTGTTGTTGTTGTCAGTTGTTTCAATTCCTTTGCTATCATTTTCAATATAGGAGACCCTTTCTTTATATCCCGCCTTATTTAGTGCTGCATTATAGAAATTATATATATATATATATACATATACACACACACATGTATATGTATATATGTGTGTGTGTGTGTGTGTGTGTGTGTGTGTGTGTGTGCGCGTGCGTATGTCTGTGTATATATATGTATGTATATGTGTGTGTGTGTGTGTGTGTATGTATGAATGTACTAGCTTAAAAGCTGCATTGTGTGCGGGCTCTTAAGTTCGCTCTTGCGGTGGACATATTGGACCTGTGGCCCAAAACTAAAGGAAGAAATAATGATAAAGCATTTATTGGTATCCTGCCATCTCAGACGTATATCACGGAGTATCATAGTTGGATATCACTGTAAAGCAGCAGGAAAAACAATATTTTTAGTTTTACAATTTCGTGTGAGTATAAAGAGATTGTTGTCATTTCCAACTCTGGGATAACCAACGTAGAGCTGACCATGGGAAAAGCACTACTGCATGAGGTGAAGTCCAGAAATTTTCATTGATTGTCCTTGTTAATAGACATTGCAAAACTATCTCCTACTGGAAGTGAAGTCTCTTGAATTTAAAGGACATGTCTGCTGGAATCAGTGGAATTCTTGGAATAAACCCATTTTCTCCCTTTCTTTGTCCAGTGAAGATC
>NW_026409188.1:0-647 GCF_001194135.2 Octopus bimaculoides | reverse complement strand
CTGGTGATGATGATGATGATGATGATGATGATGATGATGATGATGTTGATAGCTCAAAAATACAAGATGTTTGAAGAAACAGGTGAAAATATCGAAAATGAGCGCTTTAATTTCGTTGTTCATAATTTACAACATCGCGTGATTTGTTATACAATATATAAAAAAAACAACAGGTTGTATGGCACATGCTAATGTTAAAATAAACACTCGTTCGTATATGTTTGTTTCAATAAATCAGTTTAGTTAAATATGTGTGCGTGTGTGCGTGTGTGTACGTCTTACATTATGAAACGTTAAAATTGCCATAATTATGGTCAACTCTGTATATTTTTAGTTAATTGCTAATTAAATCCCTTGTTGCATGATGTGTTGCGTAATTAATTATAGCTCTATAGCTGTCAGACTCACAACAATAAGAGAACTTTATCGTTTGTTTATTAGTTGTAGCTCTCCACTACCTACAGCCAATAAAGATTCCGGTGGCAAGAAGCCTGATGAGAAAAGCAGTTTGAAACAGGTAGTTTATCATCTTTTAAGCATGAATAATATTTTTCCAGCTAGTGAATTAATTAGTTATCGTGCTGTATGGGGTCTTAGCATGCGTGTGTATACATACATACATACATACATACATACATACATACATA
>NW_026409187.1:0-403 GCF_001194135.2 Octopus bimaculoides | reverse complement strand
ATGTTAAGCAATGGTGATGACACAGCTTAGATTTTAACCTGCCTTGATAAATATACACACTACACTGTTCTATGCATGTCATATATATATCTATATTACTGGGTGTAGATAATGTATTCATTCAACCACAAGCTTATATATAGATATATAGATCAAACAGAAAGCTTGAAATGAGACCATTAACTCCACCCTAGTATCATAAGTACAATTAAAGGAGTGCCCATTAGAGAGTTTTCAACAACAACAACAGAAGTTTATTTCCTTTCTCTTGTGTTGCTGTGAAATATTGTTTTTCTACAATGTATAAGAGACAAAAAGGTCAAACAAATCTTTCCTTTTCATGTTTTTAAAAGTCAGTATTTTGAACGTCATTTTTTATACAATGAGTATGCATGTGGTATAT
>NW_026409186.1:0-210 GCF_001194135.2 Octopus bimaculoides | reverse complement strand
GTGTGTGTGTGTGTGTGTGTGTACCTGTATGTGTGTACCTGTGTGTGTGTGTGTATAGATGTATACATACATACATACATACATACACACAGACACATGCATAATATAGTTAGATTTTCGCAACGGTCTGCATTCTAAATGGTTTCGTTTGTTTATTCGTTTGTTTATCAGTCATAATGCATACATACGTATATGCATACATACATGCAT
>NW_026409185.1:220-329 GCF_001194135.2 Octopus bimaculoides | reverse complement strand
TACATACATACATACATACATACATGCGTACGTACATATCTATATATATACACACACACATATATATATACACATATATATACTTATACACACATATATACATATGTAT
>NW_026409185.1:0-124 GCF_001194135.2 Octopus bimaculoides | reverse complement strand
ATACATATGTATATATGTGTGTATAAGTATATATATGTGTATATATATATATATGTGTGTGTGTATATATATAGATATGTACGTACGTATGTATGTATGTATGTATGTACGTATGTATGTACGT
>NW_026409184.1:0-714 GCF_001194135.2 Octopus bimaculoides | reverse complement strand
ATAGATAGATAGATAGATAGATAGATAGATAGATAGATATAGACAGACAACTGGACAGAGGGAGAGAAAGAGAGCGAGAGAGAGAGAGAGACAGAGAGAGACAGACAGACAGACAGAGAGAGACAGACAGACAGACAGATAGACAGAGACAGACAGACAGGCAAGCAGATAGACAGACAAAAGTGAAGAAAAAGAAGAAAAGAACAATTCTATGTTCTCCAAACGAACGAAATATTTTTTTTATGAAACGAGTTTCGTTTTTTTCTTATGATAAATGTGTTTATGCCAGATGCCTTCGGGCAACATCAAAAAATTACCGTTTATTTTAACTGTTCTTTACTAAATCTAATTCTACATCAAATAATATATGAAGTTTATTGTTTCATTCCGTTATTTTATCAGCTTTAGTCATTGGTTTGTGGTCATGCTGGGGCACCAGTTTAGAGAGGTTTTTTTTTTAGTTTTAGTCGATCGTGCTGAACCCTGTACGTATTTCTTTTTACCGATTCATCTCTGATTTTCATCGAAAATAGAGATCGTAAAGGTAGGCACCCGAAGACGCTTCTATATATAAGTATAGAAAATTAGTCACATATACGCACACATACAAAACCTGCGTATGAATATTATATATTATATATATATTTGTTTTGCAAGATTTTTGAATACAAAATGGCTGATAGTTAGCAAGGTGGGACACACATAAGAAAGAAG
>NW_026409183.1:0-414 GCF_001194135.2 Octopus bimaculoides | reverse complement strand
GTCATTATGAGGAACTGCCAGGTAGGTTAGAAACAATGAATATTTCTATAATATAGTTTGATAATCTGTTGGTGGAGTATATCATGTTAACATTACCATCTTAATTTTGACATTCACTTTGAGGTATCAACATGGGTTGAATAGAATTATTTAATGCAGATATTTCTTGGCCTAGGTATCCTTCTTGTCTCCAGCCAACAGCTCTTTCTAAACAAGAAAATATTTCTCTATTTGTTATATATAATTGCATAACAAAAAAGGCACAATGAATGCCACTGAATGTATGGTGCTGACACTTGTTTACAACTGTTACACAGAGTGAGGACACACACACACACACACACACACACATCTGCATACATACATATTTCAGGATGTATATGTAGAACAGCCATAGTACTGTTTGTACTTATC
>NW_026409182.1:0-208 GCF_001194135.2 Octopus bimaculoides | reverse complement strand
ATCCATATTTTTATTATTATTTTTATATCTATATTTTTGTCTTTTTATTTCTATCATTACTATTATTATCACCATTACTACCACTGCTAATACTATTATTTTTGTTCTTATTTTTATTTTTATATAGTTTTAGGAAGGTGGAGGAAAATTTGATTGCTAAAAGGGATTACCTCAATAAACTTATTCAAGGTTTTCGGCCCAAAAGACC
>NW_026409181.1:0-265 GCF_001194135.2 Octopus bimaculoides | reverse complement strand
CCTGTGGTGGACCTGAATATTGAGCTAATATATGGAACCATTGTAATACTTATCAAAATGTTGAGCGACCATTGAAGATAAGAATATCTTATGATAATAAGATATACTTTATTGATAACGATTAAGAAATTCTACTATAAAATGTAAACCATGGAGATATTTATTTCAGGTTTTCAAACACTGGATGAGAGGTTTCTCCTGAAAGTGGCACGGCTGTTAGGAAGCAATTGGTGGCAAGTGGGTGAGTAGAAAATAACAATACCTA
>NW_026409180.1:0-268 GCF_001194135.2 Octopus bimaculoides | reverse complement strand
CCCGTAATCTGGCGGTTCGGCAAAAGAGACCTATAGAATAAGTGCTAGGCTTACAAAAAATAAGTCCTAGAGTCGGTTTGTTCGACTAAAGGCGGTGCTCCAGCATGGCCGCAGTCAAATGACTGAAACAAATAAAAGAATACTATGCAGATGGCGTCTCTGAGTAATTAATGCTTCAATTAATTCTTTTAAAGCATAAAAGAATATTTAATAAAATCGAACATTGATATGAATGTACATATTGTTTTTCCTTTTTTTTTTTTTTTTT
>NW_026409179.1:0-516 GCF_001194135.2 Octopus bimaculoides | reverse complement strand
GTTTTTGAAAGTAGTGGTTTTCTGATTGCAGCCCTCCCATGAAATCCGGCATTGTGCAGCTCCCGGCGAACAGTTTTTGTGGAAACTGGGTTACCGAGGTGGTCATTAAGCTCTGCAGTAATTTTGGGAGCTGCTCTTTTGTGATCCTTTCTAACAATTCGCGTAAGAGTCCGACGGTCCCTATCTGAAAGTTTTGGTTTTCTTCCGGAGTTTTGTTTCGACGAGGAGGTTTTCCCTCTTTCTCAAAGGCTGTCATTACTTTCGAGACAGTGCTTCTTGATACACCAAACATTTCGGCAGTTTTCGTTACGCTAGCGCATGCCAGACGAGCACCAACAATTTGAGCTCTTTGAAAGTTCGATAGATATGTCATTATAATAAATTTTAATTAACTTTTTCTGATAAAATCTGAAAAGAAACAGCAATTTTAGCAAAACATATTACGCAACACTAATAATAAATCAAGAACATAAAAATAAACAAGCTTTTGACGGTTTTGTAGATATTTCAAAATTA
>NW_026409178.1:0-454 GCF_001194135.2 Octopus bimaculoides | reverse complement strand
GAAGAGGGGAAGATGAGAGAGAGACAGCAAGCACATGATATAAACATATACATACACAAAACACTCGCACACATACACGCAAACATGTGTAGTATACACAGGAATACATATATTTTTCCCTTTTTTTTTTGTCCTCTTAGATTATTTGACTTTTCTCTAAATCGCTGCACGCATTATCTCTCTTACATACACACATACTTTGCGCACGCATTCGTGTGTGTATACATAGATTTAACAGTATGTATGTGTCTGTGTGTGTATATATATATATAGATATATATATAGATATATATTCACATGCATACATACATATATAGATTCATACAAACAGCGAGAGACGTATATATGGTTATACACGATGTGAGCTGATCTTTTCACCTCTATTGGTTTCTGCCTTCGTCTTAATATTTCCGTCTTAATCTTTTACTTCTCTCCCTCTTTCTTTCTTTCTCTC
>NW_026409177.1:0-361 GCF_001194135.2 Octopus bimaculoides | reverse complement strand
GTATGTATGTATGTATGTAGTATTTATGTTCATATGTATGTATGTATGCATGTTTGGCTGTATGTATGTTTGTATGTATATATTTATATTAGTATGTATGTATACTCGATGGGCTTCCATATAGTTTCCGTCAACCTAATTCACTTACGTAGCATCGGTCGGCTCGGGACTATAATTGTAGTCTCTTGCTCTTGATGTCTCGTTGTTGAACTGAACCTGAAACCACGGGGTCGCAAAGCAAGCGTCTTAACCGCACAGCCATATATAATAATCACACACACACACACGCAGAATCACAGAGACATACGCATATGTATTACACCACAACATTGATTTAATATTGGCCATAGATGCACCACAC
>NW_026409176.1:0-237 GCF_001194135.2 Octopus bimaculoides | reverse complement strand
CCTTGCCTTCAGTTCATCTTTGGTGTTACAAGGAGTTTAGTTGGTCTCTCGCTCAACTGCGCTCCACACATATAATAATCAAGGGGGTTGCAGTCTGGGGAGTTAGGCGGCCAGATGTTAGGAGTGTTGTGGTTGCAGAAATTGTCTGATAACTATGACTGGGTTCTCTTGCTTGTGTGGCATGGTTCAGAGTCCTGTTGCCAGACATAAGGTCTTCCAGCAGCCACCCTCTTGACC
>NW_026409175.1:0-212 GCF_001194135.2 Octopus bimaculoides | reverse complement strand
ATATATACATATATGTATATGTATCCATATATGTGTGTGTGCACTTAAGTGTTTGTGTGGTTTGTATGTACGTATGTATGTATACACATATATATATATTAATATCTATACATATACATATACACATGTATATGTCTATATATGAGTGTTTATGTATGTGTACGGACACACACACACACATCTATCTATCTATCTATCTATCTATCTATCTA
>NW_026409174.1:0-790 GCF_001194135.2 Octopus bimaculoides | reverse complement strand
ATATATATAGTATTATATTGTATATAATATATATAAGTATATATGTATATGTAAATGAGCAAATATATATATATATATATATAAATATATATGGATACATATATATATCTATATATATCTATATATATACACACACACACGTACATATGTATGTATGTATGTAGTAATGTATCATAAGGATATTTGGCATTGCCAAGGAAACCAAATATTCAGACATTCTGGGATATGCACATTGGTGTCTTATCTTGTAACAATTGCTTTTTTTTCTCATTCCATTTTCTTTCATTTCCATTCTCTGTCCTCTCTTTACTCCATCCTTGTGATGAAGGATTGACGTCTGAACTGGTGAGACATGGCTATTTTTGTGTCATTCGGTGTGAAACTGACAAGTATAACTTTTATTCCTTTTGATATTGGCTTTTCTTTTGCTACTTTCTTAGTTTTATTTTATCTATCTAGCAAATATATTTATAAATGTGTATATATATATATATATATATATATATATAATTTTCAAGATTTGAAAGTATCAAGTTTTTCAAAAGTAAAATCACCAGGGTAGAGTCAGGGATAGTGCACCTGTGTACCAACAATGTATATTGATGGGAAATTCACAGTTTATTAGGAATATAATTAGTAGATAGAAGTATAAAGAGTAAAACAGTAGATAGAAGAATACAGAGAGGAGAATAAAGTTCACAGCTGTGAAAATTTAGTGATGATTACTGTGGCTTTGGAGTTTTTGTGACTGCTACTTTTAGCAAAGCTGATGCTTCTTAGTTCTCTAATC
>NW_026409173.1:0-2212 GCF_001194135.2 Octopus bimaculoides | reverse complement strand
CACACATTTCTATCAAAAGACCGTGAGAATGTAGCGAGGGACAAGGACCTAGATCGAAAAAGAATGGGGAGATTTAAAGATTTAGTAGACATTATCTGTGAAATATTATCAACAAGCTTTATCCAACTCACAGTGTTTGCAATTTGCTCAGGTCATGGAAGGCTGTTTCATCAATTTTTTCGATATTGTTATTTTGTAAATATCTGTAACAAAAAATATTATTTGATAAGAGAAAGTATAGAAGAGTTGTATAACATAAAATGTTATCGTTAAACGAATATTTGGTGGAAGAAAAAACAAAGTAGATAATGGTGATGGTAATAAGGAGGAGGAGTAAGAGGAGAATGGAGGTGGTGGTGCTGGTAATGATGAATATGGTGATAAGACGAAAGATAGGAGGTCGATGGTAATGTTGATGAAGAAAATATTCCTTCTTATTATAAGCACAAGACCTGAAATTTGGGGAAGGCAGGTAGACTATTACATCGACCCCAGTACTCAAATGTTACGTCTCGAAAGGATGAAAGGTGAAGTCGAACTCGGTGGAAATTGAACTGAGAACGTAACGACGGGCAAAATACCGCTAAGCATTTCGCCTGGCGTGCTAAGGATGCTGCTTGCTCGCCGCTTTGATGAAGGTCATATTATTAATAGCGATTATGATGAAGGTGATATTTGTAATAGTGATGTTGATGAGGAGAACTACGGTGATGCTGACGATGATTTTGATGATTGTGCTGCTGGTGACGTTTCTGTTGAAGATGATGACGTATAGATCGATAACGATAGTTTCGACGGTCATGTAGATTGTGCAGATGTCTGTGAGGTTGATAATATTGATGATGTTGAGGATGAATATGATGAAACTGATCATGAAGAATTGAAAATATAAAACAATAGGTCGAAAGATTATGTGAAAGTCGAGGCAACTGAATAAAGTGAAAAAAGAGCTCGATGAAAAGATTGAAGGGTGTAGGAGAGAAAAAAGCAGATAATGAAGAGACAGAAGGGTTGGAGTCGGGTGCAGTAGAAGATAAAGAAAAGGGGAAAGAGGTCTTCACTCACTTCTCACAGACATTAACATACAAATAGTGCACACGTTAGACAGATAGTGATTTTACACATAGACGGAAACATACATATTCATGCACTAAATGATTCCGCTGAAATAGCACGCCCTCATTCATCTCATATTTCATAACTGAACGCACACCCAAACACATAGATTCCCCAAAAAGAAGGCACATATTTGGAAACACGATGGTGGGGAGCTTAAAATGAAGGATGGCAAGATATTACCGATTTAGAAATATATTGTCAATGAAATCCTATAAAAAAGATTCATTCAACTTACAGTTTTGTTAAATTGGACAGATTTCGGAAGACGTCTGCTTTGATTTCTCTTATATTATTATCACTCAAGGATCTGGAACATAAAATTGAGTTAATAAGAAATTACATAGAACATTTTTGTGACAAACAATTAGATGATGGGAAAGATAGAACGTAGATCACAATCAGGATTAGTTCCATAAAACTCATGCTGCTGCTGATGATGTTCATAATGGTAATGATAATGATGATGAGGAGGAGGAAACGGAGTAGAGGGATAATGGTGGTGGTAGAGTTGATAGTGGATGTTGTGGTGGTAGTGTTGGTAGTGATGAATACGAACTGTAAACAAAAGAAAAGTGTATATGCTGTGTAGCGATGATGACGAAGATGTTATGATGCTGATGATGGGGTGATGTTGTTAATGTTGATTACTCTGGAAATGATTTGGGTGAGAATGTCTATGGTGATCCTGATTATCATGTTGATTATGATGATATTGCTGGAGATGTCAATGTTGGCTATGATGATGATAGTGTTGAAAATTCTGTATCTGGTGGCGGTATAGTGTGGTAATGTATGATGTTGAAGATGAAGGCGAACTTGAGGAAGTTTATGATTGAGAAAGATGGCAATGAAAATGAGAAGTGTGACGGTGATGAGGACATGGACGAGGAGGTAGACATTTTTGTAAGCAGATTTGGCTTCGATTTACATAGCATAAGATTTAGATGAATAGAGAATCGAGCGAATGATAGAGAAAAGGGAAACTAGAGAGAAATGATGAGAAAAAAAATCAAGGGCACGCACAAAAGGAAGAAGGGAAGAAGATATATGTAGAAGAAGAAGAAGAAGAAGAAGAAGAAGAAGAAGAAGAAGA
>NW_026409172.1:0-384 GCF_001194135.2 Octopus bimaculoides | reverse complement strand
TGGCGATAGTAGTTTGTATCTAATGGCGGGAGGTAGTTTCACTACATAAGTATTATTCTCTGTTAAATTTTAATAAATTATTTTCTTCACGAGAAATTCCATCTATCTATCTAACTCGGTAGCTAGCTCGATACCTACCTCCATACATTCATACAAACCTACCGACCTACCGACCTACCGAGATAATGGGAGCAGCTGATGAAGGAAAATGTTCTCTATGTGGCCTGTGTGTTTTCTGTACTCGTTTATCATTTTGTCTACGCTTTGTTTGCAATGTCCTGTACCCAGATATGCATCTATATATACAGGTAGATGTAAGTTATGTACATACATGTACGTATATATGCATATAGTCATTTATTATATATATATATATATATATAT
>NW_026409171.1:0-269 GCF_001194135.2 Octopus bimaculoides | reverse complement strand
GATCAACTGGAACCCTCGACGTCGTAAGCGACGGAGTGCCAACATATTGTAATATCTATATGTAAATAGGAAAATATGTATGAAATAAATATTGGTATACATGTGTATGTATGTATGGCAGCACAACAGATAACGGGACCAATCGAGTGACAAACTGTCTGAATAGTCAATATTTATTTATGGTTGACCACTGTCGGCCATAAAATAGTGTCATGACGGACGGTGAAGTGGATATGGGGAGAGCAACAGTGGACTCTACTGTCCATGTC
>NW_026409170.1:0-264 GCF_001194135.2 Octopus bimaculoides | reverse complement strand
CCCAAAGATTTCGCGCTTCGTTCCTAGTGCAGAAAAGAATATTCTTAAGGTCGACAATTACTCCCTCGCAGCCTCTTCAAAGCTGTCACAAACTCATTTCTCAACCAAATTCAAAACTGATAACATTTCTATAATATTCATCTCCCAAAGTAGATTGTGGTATAAGAATATTAAAATTTGGTTCTATGGAAAAAGTTACATAAAAGCTAAGGCAAAAATTCGACTTTGAAACAAAGTAAACTTTTTATTTTACATACAAACTAT
>NW_026409169.1:0-1387 GCF_001194135.2 Octopus bimaculoides | reverse complement strand
CATATATATATATATATATATATATATTTATATATATATATACATATCATCATCATCATCGTTGTCGTTTAACGTCTGCTTTCCATGCTGCCATGGGTTTGATGGTTTGATTGAGGGCTGGAAAGCCAGAAGGCTGCACCAGGCTCCAATATGATCTGGCAAAGTTTCTACAGCTGGATGCCCTTCCTAATGTCAACCACTCCAAGAGTGTAGTGGGTGCTTTTTACGTGCCACAGGCATCGGTGCCTATATACATATATTAATATATATATACAGGGGTTGGAAAAATAATGGAAACACCTAGCATCATAGCATCATAATTTTGAAATATCTATAAAACCGTCAAAAGCTTGTTTATTATTAGTGTTGCTTAATATGTTTTGCTAAAATTACTGTTTCTTTTCAGATATCAGTAAAAGGTAATTAAAATTCATTAAAATGCCAGATCTATCGTACTTCAAAAGACGTCAAATTGTTGGTGCCTGTATGGTAGGTGCTAGCATAACAAAAACTGCTAAAATATTTGGTGTATCAAGAAGTACTGTCTCAAAAGTAATGACAGCCTTTGAGAAAGAGGGAAAAATTTCCTCATCAAAACAAAACTCTGGAAGGATAGCAAAACTTTCAGATAAAGACCATTGGACTTTTATGTGAATTGTTAGAAAGGATCACAAAAGTACAGCTCCCAAAGTTACTGCAGAGCTTAATGACCACCTCGAGAACCCAGTTTCCACAAAAACTGTTCACTGAGAGCTGCACAAAGCCAGATTTCACAGGAGGGCTGCAATCAGAAAACCACTACTTTCAAAAACAAACGTTACAAAGCTAAAGAATTGGTCCCTAGGGCCGTGGAAGAATGTTATTTTCTTAGACAAGTCATCCTTTACCTTATTTCCAACCACCAGCCAAGTATACGTGTGGAGATAGCCAAAAGAAGCATTTGACCCAGACTGTCTTCTTCCAAATGTTAAACATGGAGGAGGATCTGTGATGATCTGGCGGACTATATCTTGTAAATCTGCTGGCCTTCATGGCAGAATTAATAGTCAAGACTATTTAAGCATTTTATCTGATCAAATTCATCCTATGGTTGTGGATCTGTTTCCAGAGGGAAACGCAATCTATCAGGATGATAATGCATCAATTCACACTGCTAAAGTTGTTACTGAAAGGCACGAGGAACATTCTAGTGAAGTTGAACATCTTATCTGGCCACCACAGTCTCCAGATCTCAATATTATTGAACATTTATAGTGCATTTTAGGAGAGCAAGTAAGGAATCGATATCCTCCACCATCATCACTACAAGAACTGGAGACTGTTTTAGCAGAATAATCGACAAAAATTCCTTTGGAAACAATTCAAACTTTGTATGAGTCCATACCTC
>NW_026409168.1:0-302 GCF_001194135.2 Octopus bimaculoides | reverse complement strand
CATCTTCATCATCATCGTCAACATCATCGTCGATGTCATCATCATCATCATCATCATCATCATTAATCATCATCGTCATCGTCATCGTCATCATCATCGTCATCATCGTCGTCATCATCATCATCACCATCAACATCATCGTCGTCGTTGCTATCATCATCATCACTGCGATCACCGACATCATCGTCGTCATCATCATCATCATCATTATCAGCCTCACAATCATTATCATATCCATCCTCATCGTCGTCGTCGTCGTCCTCGCAGTAGTAGTAGTAGTAGTAGTAGTAGTAGTAGTAGTA
>NW_026409167.1:0-514 GCF_001194135.2 Octopus bimaculoides | reverse complement strand
TGTGTGTGTGTGTGTGTGTGTGTGTGTGTGTGAATGGGTGTGTGTGCGTCTGTTTATGAATGTGTGGAGTTTGCATGGCCTTGTGGTTCGGGTATTGCACTCATGGTCGCAAAATCGATATTTCAATTCTTGGACAGGGTGGCGCGTTGTGTTCTTGCGCAAGGCACTTTCTCTCACATTCTTCTGCAATCAATGCGGCATGTGACATGTGGCATACTGTGCACCTGTTCAGGCCCCGGCGACTTGATTGAAAGAGTGAGCTAATGAGGGGCGCACAAACTTGATCCCTATGAAGAACTCCAAAGGGCAGGTTGCTCAGCAGTATATCGCATGCATACCAGCAGTATACCAGTATACCAGTATACCAGTATACCAGCAGTATACCAGTATACCAGCAGTATACCAGCACCACCATATATTTATACTTAAATATTCATCGTCTGGAAATCAGTATTTTCTTTTTGATTGCATGTACACACACACACACACACACACACACACACACACACACACA
>NW_026409166.1:0-411 GCF_001194135.2 Octopus bimaculoides | reverse complement strand
CACACACACACACATACATATATTATATATCTACACACACACACACACACATAACAGGAATGTCTGTACACGAGAGAGGAAGATAGAAATGGATGAATGAAGAGAGCTGGGTGAGATGTGAATGAATGCAGAGATAGGTGTGTAATGCAGGCTAACTGTTTTTACAATATTAATATTACAATTTCAATAGAACAACTAAAAAATAATGCATGTTCGGTTCCTCTAAAAGCTGTGTGTATAAACACGCAATAAGAACACAGTCCACCTGATCACTGCAGACATGAAGGAATCGGCCAAAATCTGTGCAAAGAACATTGTCAGATCTTCAGCATATATAACAGTTTTCTGTATATATAGCTGCGTGCTTATTAACAGCAGCAATCAGTAGAGCCAACCTGCTCACACACACAC
>NW_026409165.1:1717-2494 GCF_001194135.2 Octopus bimaculoides | reverse complement strand
TATATATATATATATATATATATATATATATATATGATTTTACTTGTTTTAGTCTTTAGACTGTGGCCATGCTGAGCCACACACACACACACACACACATATAATTGAAATTCAGTTATATTAAGTACTTAAGCTGAAGCACCAAGTCAGACCGGTATTATCCGCACAGCTCGAAGTTAGATGAATATAATCTAAATAAGCAACTGTACATCAAGTCGCCTCATTATCTGAAACTAGTCTCTGGATGCTGGCTTTGGTGGGTGGAGGTGCTTATCTCCCCTTGGAAAACATAAGGACACAGGAAATGTGTCAAGGCCTAAGGGAAACGGCTTTTCCTAGGGCTAATAGCAGTAGCATTCTTCTTTCATGGGACTGTTACATTAAGTTGACAACAAACCATCACTTTATATATATATATATATATATATATAATAATTTTTCCAGAGGATGTTGCAACCGTTACCAATATAGCATAAGTACTTACCTTAGGGGATCATTAACTAGATTCCTTAAGGGTCGTTCTCACAGTTTATATTTATATCATAAGGTTTTTAACTTTTAAATTTTCATATTCAAAAGAGACAGAGACTTCAAATTCGATATATCGATTTATTCACCACTCTATGTTAACATTTCTGTCTCTTTTGAATATGAAAATTTAAAATTTAAAAGTTTAAAAACCTTATAATATATATATATATATTACTCTTTTTTCTTTTACTTGTTTCAGTCATTTGACTGCGGCCATGCTGGAGCACCGCCTTTAGTCGAGCAAAT
>NW_026409165.1:0-1018 GCF_001194135.2 Octopus bimaculoides | reverse complement strand
ACAGACATATATATATATATATATATATATATATATATACATACATACATACATGCACACACACACACACACACATATATATATCCAAGGGTGTTAAGCATTAAATTACGGTTAGCTTTTGGCCCCTTTGGAAAATATCAAAGAATATGCCATACTTACAATAAATGCAAACCTAATACAAAAACGAAATTTAACTTTTTTTGTCAAATTCCTCGGTGCTTCTATAAAATGGTGAAATGAATACTAATTTCCGAAGAAAAAATATTTATTACCTTAAAAATATAATTAAATAAAAACCAATTTCTCATTTGCATAAATATTCCCTCCCTTTCCACCGTCCCTCTCCTCCTCCTCTGTGTCTTTCTCTCCACTCATTCTGCACCTCTTACCTCAAGTCGCTCTGTATCAATCTTTCACTCCCTCTCACTCTCTCCACCTCTCTCTGTATGATGCATTCCCATAATTACTCTCTCATGTCCTCTCCTCCTGTCTCTTTCCCTCTCTCCCCTCCTTCCTTCTCCTCCCTCCATCTCATCCTCTCTCCCTTTCCCCTTCCTTCTCTTCCCTCCATCTCATCCTCTCTCTCTCCCCCTCTCCTCTCTCCCTTCTTCCTCCACCGTCCCACTCCTCCTATCCTTCCTCCTCCCTCAGCTTCTCCTCCTCCTCCATCTCTCTCTCCCTCCGTCAATCTCTTTCTCGCTTTCTTTACCCTCTGTTCCCCCTCTCTCTTCTCTCTTGTTTCTGTGATTCTTTCTCTCCACTCATCCTCTTACGTTAACTCCCTTCATATCTCTCTTTTACTCTCTCTCTCTCTATCTATCTATCTCTCTTTTACTCTTTCTCTCTCTATCTATCTATCTTTTACTCTTTCTCTCTCTTTCTCTCCCCTTCTTCATACGACGAACTTGCATTCGTACTCATTTAATTCATCTCTTCTTTCCTATTATTGTTATCATTATTATCACTATTATCATTATTATTATTATTATTATAATTATTATTGTTCAGTAGTCTTATT
>NW_026409164.1:0-393 GCF_001194135.2 Octopus bimaculoides | reverse complement strand
TACATACATACGTACGTACATTCATACGTACATACATGTATGAATATTATATAGTTTGTATATGATATGATATTATAGGTTATATTATACACTAAAATAATTTAATATAAATATGCATGTATATAATACATGAAAATATAAGAAATGCTTATATCGATATACGTACCTACATGCATACATACACACACATACATATAAACATTAAGCATATATCACAGTATGTTACAATAAAGGTCTCATAACTAGAGACGAAATATATTTTTATGCATAAATATGTATGTGTGTATGTACATATACGTATCTATATCTACACATATACATGTGTATATAAGTAAATACACACACATACATACATACATACATACATACATATATATATACATGTATGTATGT
>NW_026409163.1:0-239 GCF_001194135.2 Octopus bimaculoides | reverse complement strand
GATGTCCGGAATCTGATTCCGATTCCCCTGTTACAATCCTCAAATGCATAACAAAGCAATGTGGCAAAATATATAGACAAAAGTGTAGGGGCAGGAATATCTCCCTGTTTTACACCGTTGTCCACTGAAAATTCACCATTAAAAACTACCTGAGCTTTCATGTTGCTGTGCAATTTCTCGAAGAGACTTACAAAATGTGTCGGGCAACCAAGTTTGCACAAAACAATCCACAGTGTGTC
>NW_026409162.1:1631-1840 GCF_001194135.2 Octopus bimaculoides | reverse complement strand
TAATCAGTCATAATGTCTTACGTTTAAGATGATTCCCATGCTTTCCCTGAGAAGGTTACAATTTTAATATCAAAGCTCCCTATGGATCGCACAGGTTGTAATCCTTTGAAACATATGTAGGAATAAAGTATGCAATTATAACATGCATTTTCTCCATTCCTTAAATTCTTAAATATATATATATATATATATATATATATATATATATA
>NW_026409162.1:0-359 GCF_001194135.2 Octopus bimaculoides | reverse complement strand
TATATGTTAAAATTAATCAAAGGACATTACTAAGTATGTCTACCTGCTGGAAATAGTAGTCAAAATTATTTAAATTGCCAAAATAGACTGATAATAACTACATAAATCAACCGTCCGAAGGCAAACGGGCTAAGAAAATCTCCCGGCATACATTCAAGTATTTGAACTCACGTGGAACGGTAGACCTACTTAGTATGTCCTTTCATTGATTTTAATCCTTCAGCTACTTAATGGTTTCTTGGGGATTGCAATCGCCTATTTTATTGATTCTGTTATTCTCATATCTTTGGCAATTATTTCTTTCATGAATCATTTTTTCTGGTGAACTATTTGCTCCGTATTGACACACACACACACAC
>NW_026409161.1:0-422 GCF_001194135.2 Octopus bimaculoides | reverse complement strand
AAGACAGTGAAAATTACATAAATAAAACATTATTATTCGTGGACCGGTTTTGAATTCCTTACAATTCGTGCTGAAGAGAAACAGATATGTGATCTTCTTCTAGCACATTAAATGTCCACTTTAGTGGTCATCGTTATATACATACATACATACATACATACATACATATATACATTCATACATACATACATACATACATATGTATGTATGTGGTCATCGTTATATATAAACTTTAGTGGTCATATAAACATATACTTTAATCCACTAAGATCTCAGATATTTTTTCTGAATCTCTCTGATTCTTTAAATGTGCTAGCTTCCTGGTAATAAATCGATATTAATTGATATCTGATTTTTTACCCTAAGTTTTAATTATATATGTATGTATGTATGTATGTATGTATGTGTGTGTGTATGTATAT
>NW_026409160.1:0-848 GCF_001194135.2 Octopus bimaculoides | reverse complement strand
GGGAAAGTCTGAAGGCTGTTTTGTGTAACATTATTAAGTGTACGTAAATTCCATCCTTCTAATTGGCTATACAAATGCTTGTGCAAGACAACGTTTTGGGCTGCCTTGATTATACATAGCATGGTAATTCCTTTTCGCAGGAGGTAGGACGGCAATTTCTGATGGAGCAATTGCTGGTGATCTGTTGCTACACAGTTCTGCTTGAATTCTACAAGATTGGGCATTAGATGATGATGCACCATTTTGCATTATGTTCAAAGTAGCTTCTGGAATGTGGTGAATTGCTGCAGTCTGTCGCTGTCTTTTTTAACCGGTTGCTTTCTTTCCCCAGCAAGCTCTCTTGTTTGGAGGCATAATCTATATACATATTAAACAGAACAACAAAAGTTATAACAGATGGGAGGGTCGGTAGTTTTCACATTTCCGTGATTTTTCAGATTAACACTTGCACGATTACGTAACCCTAACCCTAAAACCGTAACCATAAGACTAACCCTCATCGTAACCCTAAAACCGTAACACTGACCCAAAAACCGTAACCCTAACACCCTAGTGAAAATCGTGCGGGTGTTAATCTGAATAATAATAATAATGACCTCTGCAGATCAAACTCCCAACCCACAACTAAGTCTTAAGTGTATATATATATATATATATATATATGGGCAACACACACACACACATACACACTAAATAAAAAAATGTTAGTAAGTACAGAACTTCAGCATTATATATTAAGATGGGCAACACACACACACACACTAAATAAAAAAAATGACAGGTATTTGTATGTATGATTGTATTAATGTGTATTCTGTGTCTATATATGGTAGTAAGTAAATGTGTTT
>NW_026409159.1:0-224 GCF_001194135.2 Octopus bimaculoides | reverse complement strand
CTTTAGGAAAGTAAGTGATCTGTGTGTGTCTGTTGATGTTGTAGTGAGAGGTCAGCAGCTATGATGACAGGCATATGTATAGGTGGTTGTGTGTTTTTACACATGTGCATAGATGGGATGGTCAGTAGTAGCCATAGCATTTGAAGGGTATTTGAGAGGCAGTCTGAAGGGTGTGTGAATGGGTGGGTGTGGATATATGTGTGTGTATGTTGGCATGTGAACAT
>NW_026409158.1:0-297 GCF_001194135.2 Octopus bimaculoides | reverse complement strand
GAAGTTTTTTGTAAGTCTACAAATATTAATATCACTTAAACATACATACATAAATACATTCTTATACACATATATATGTACATACACACATGCACACATACACACACACATACATGCATGTATACATATGGGAATATATACAAGCATACACACATACATAAGCTCATGCACACACATGCACACATACATACAGACACCTACAAACATACATAAGTGAATATGTGCATACATACATAGATACGTACATGCATACATACATACTTACATACATATATACATACATATATACATATATAC
>NW_026409156.1:0-372 GCF_001194135.2 Octopus bimaculoides | reverse complement strand
TTTTTGATATCCTGTATCCATATATGCATGTATACGTATGCCGCTATATGTGCATATAAATTCCCCAAAACATAATAAGACCGTAACGGACGACAAAGAAATCATACGGACAGATGGACGATACAAAGGGAAACGAGTACGGAAAATTCATAGCTTTCTATTCATCAGTCAAGTTTCCAATATGCCGAAACTGTAGTGATAATTGGAAGCTTGACTGATGAATAGAAAGTCACGAATTTTCTGTCCTGGTTTTCCTGTCTGTCTTTGGATCGACCATCTGTCCATATGTTTTCAATGTCGTCCGTTACGTCCTTACGTTTTTGGGTGTATATATGCATATGTGCACATATAAGTGTATATATATATATATAT
>NW_026409155.1:0-208 GCF_001194135.2 Octopus bimaculoides | reverse complement strand
ATATATATATATATATATGTATACATGTATTTATGTATGTATATATGTATATACGTATATCCATACATGTATGTATATATGTATATATACGTATATATGCATATATATATACGTACATCATATATACAAACATACATATACACGTATATATATGCACACATTTTTATATATTCATATATTATATATATATACACACATGTATTTATAC
>NW_026409154.1:0-227 GCF_001194135.2 Octopus bimaculoides | reverse complement strand
CTTAATTTAATTCGTCCTTAGTCGAAAGACACCTGTTGTTAAGTCCTGTTGTTATTTTTATTGTATTTTCTTACATTGTTCGTTTTCTTTCCGTCCTTGTTTTTGTATACATTCGCTGCTTTCTTCCAAGGAATCTGATGCTCTTAGCTTAGTTTTTCCTTGGAGCTGGCCAGATCAGAGCAATATCGAGTATAACCAGCCGAAATTGCAAAGATAATTTGGATCTC
>NW_026409153.1:0-283 GCF_001194135.2 Octopus bimaculoides | reverse complement strand
GTATGTATGTATGCATGTATGTATGTATATGTGCGAATATGTATATTTATGTGTGTGTCTCTGTACGCGTGCATTCCTTATTTATGTGTTTGTGAGTGTTATACTTGCACACGTATGCACACTTCACATACACATGAGAAGAGAGAAATACACGTGGAGTTGATTAAGCAAGAGAGCATTCCAGAGAGAGTGAGAGAGAGAGAAAGAGAGAGATGGAGAGAGATAGTGGGAGTGATAGATAGATATGAACATATATATGCATATATGTATATATATATATATA
>NW_026409152.1:0-1039 GCF_001194135.2 Octopus bimaculoides | reverse complement strand
TCAAACATCGGCAGAATATGAACTTAGAACCATGGAGCATTGGACTTATAATTAATCTACTGTATTAATGAAATGTAGAAAAAGAAAGAAAGAAAAGAAGAAACAAAGGGGAAAAACAAAGAAAAAAGAAGCAATAATTCGCAGATTTAGTATACTGGCTTCTTGTCGATCAGGTAGCAACTACATAGAAAATTGTGACCATATAACATCTTTATTTATATTAGGTCGTCAAGTATGAAATTTGTAGTAAGGTATAGGGTAAATTTTGACAGCTGCTCATTTTGCGCCATTATTATATTTTGATAATCTTTATTTTTTGTTAGAAAGCTGATGCATCTATTTCTTTATTCTAACTCATTCTGTGCTTTTAAAAGTATTTATAAATCATTTTTTTTTTTTGCTATTTTTATTTAGAGATAGATAACTCAGAAATTCGTACAGTTTTCAAATATGAGTTCTTTCTTGGAAATACAGCATCACAGACAGCTCGGAATATTAATGGAGTATTTCATTCGAATGTTATTACACAGCAGACAATATCGAATTGGTTTGCAAAATTTCGTTCTGGTAACTTTGACTTCACAAATGAGCAACGTGGTCGACTAGAAACAAAGGTGGATAACGACGAACTGAGAACAATCGTCGAGTCAGATTTATCTCAAAGTGCCCGTGAATTATCGTTGTTGTTTGGTGTTAGCAAGAAAATAATATTGTTCAAATCGGTAAAGTGAAAATGTTGGGTAAGTGGGTTTCACATGAACCCGATGAACAGCAACATTCGGAAACCTTCATTATGCTACTTTCTCGTCACAAAAATTAATCATTTTTGAATCGAATTGTAATATGTGATGAGAAATGGATGCCATATAACAACCGTAAACGTTCAGCACAATACTCGGACAAAGACGAGTCACCAAAACACAGTCTAAAAAGCAAAATTCATCAAAAGAAGCTGATGATGTGTGTTGGCGGTCTGGCGCAGGTGTGAGCCATTATGATTTCATTAAACCTGGCTCATCAATCACGGCCGAAGTATACT
>NW_026409151.1:2953-4014 GCF_001194135.2 Octopus bimaculoides | reverse complement strand
TGCTGCTGCTGCTGCTACTACTACTACAACTACTACTACTACTACTACTTCTGCTGCTGCTGCTGATGCTACTGCTACTGCTGCGGTTGCTGCTGCGGTTGCTACCGCTGCTACTAGCACCGTGTTTCTTTCGAGAGGAATGAGATATGGCTTTGAAATGAAATATTAACAACAACAAAGGTGATAATGAACACATAGCTGTTACC
The DNA here is from genome assembly GCF_001194135.2 of Octopus bimaculoides. Taxonomy (NCBI): domain Eukaryota; kingdom Metazoa; phylum Mollusca; class Cephalopoda; order Octopoda; family Octopodidae; genus Octopus; species Octopus bimaculoides. The sequence goes on along the minus strand of NW_026409151.1, from coordinate 3,808 downwards.
TGTTCTTTTAAGTTGACCGATATGGTAACTGGTTCATCAAGGTCCATTATTGGAGTGTTATGAATAGTTGCAGCAATGATATTACTGATAACTGTAGTATTTACTTTGGTACTGGAATTTTGTTTTACCTGAAAATAGAAGTCATTAAATAAACTAATGTATTCAAGAGAAGTGTTTAATATGTGATGGTATCAAAACATTCTAGGACTCGTTGTGTAGTGCACCAACAGATGGCAGCACACGGTTGCGTGCGCAGTGAGGGCGAGTTACGACCTTCATGATTTACGGTGCTGAGTGACATTGCTATGTTTTTTCCGCTAGTTGTGACATTTTTGTTTTTGTGATTATGCATTTGCCTTAGTTTGCGATTTTGTCATGGACAGAAAGAAAGAACTAACATGCATTAAACTTGCGACGTCTTTTACAGAGACATTGAGCTTAATTTGGCAAGTTCACGGGGACGAGGCAACGGGTCATATGCAGTGTTTCGAGTGTCATGTGCGCTTCAAAAGCAGCAGAACCTTCCTGTAAGACGATGAGCGCTCTGAAAAACCTTCCACGAGCGTTAACCCCTTGAAATGTGAAACTGAATCGCAAATTCATCATCTAGTGACTGACCGTCAATCGAAAGTTCTACTTCGACGTTTTGAAGTGTTTGGAAGAGGACTTTCGGTGAAAGTGACTGGATTTGTGGAGCGTGAATAATTGAATTGTTCATGACGACAGTGCACCCTGTCACCGAGCTCTCCTCCCTTCTAAGTTACTTGCTAAAACCAACATGGTATGGCTCCTACACTCGCCCAGTTCGCCAGATTCAGCACCTGCGAACTGCCACCTCTTCCCAAAGATGAAAGT
>NW_026409151.1:0-719 GCF_001194135.2 Octopus bimaculoides | reverse complement strand
TATATATATATATATATATATATATATATATATATATATATATGTATGCATATACATATGTGTGAGTCTATGAGCGTTTGTTCTGCATTAATCAACAAGTGTTATATTTGCTGATTTGCATATTTTAAAAAATGATTTTGAATTTACTGAGAATGTCTGTTTTGACTAAATCAGAGCAAGACAATGATGTTTTACGATTCTATTTTGTCGTTTCTGAACGAGTCTCTTAAGAGAGGTTTTGCCGAGACTAAACTCAAAACAACGGTTGTTTTTAGTTTGTAGATACATCCTAAACTGTATACACACACGCACATCATGCATATATACATATGTACATATACACAGCCATTTGTAGCTGTGTTTTATTAGTATGAATATGAAAAAAGCAACAACGAATACAAGCATTTAGTCTGCTGGAGAAAGGCAAATTTCCGTTTTGGTTCCATACCCTATAAAGCTTATCATCCTTCATGGATAAAAACGAAATCCTTGAAACATTAGACCGCTCTTCGGTTTTCAGATCTTTTAATAAACTCTTTGGTAATGAAATGAAGTCAACCATATCCTTTGCTGGTGAGTCTGAATCTGAGTTGTTATATATCTAATGGAAGAAAATGAAAGGAAAAGAAATGAAATTGATTAATAAAAAAATACCACTACGTTTGGATAATGTTGAAGTTATAAAGACTCATAGACTTTCGTATATCAAATCATTCTGT
>NW_026409150.1:0-389 GCF_001194135.2 Octopus bimaculoides | reverse complement strand
ACACACACACACACACACACACATCTCCAGAGAGGAGGGAAAAGATGGAGAAAGACAAACGGACAGACTTTGAGAGACATATGCACATGTAAACACCAAACTATGCATATACATTATATAGCAATGCATAAATGAATGCACAAGTGCACAAATATACATATGCATGCACATTTGTGTGAAGAAGACACATGCATTCACACATTAGAATATACATACAGTCCTACATACAACTATATATAAACAGAAGAGAAAGAAATGATTCATTGACTTCACACTTGTCAGTTTTCTCTTTTATCAATTTTCTTTTAGCTCAACATTCCTTTTACCAACATCACAAACACACACACACACACACACACATACCATATACAAACACACATTCACACACA
>NW_026409149.1:0-284 GCF_001194135.2 Octopus bimaculoides | reverse complement strand
GGTATTGCCAAGCCTTTGGCAAAATTTGATGCAGATTCTCTGCTCAACTTTTTCTGCCATGGCCAATGCGATAATCACATGTTACAGACCTTCCTTCCAAATACTGCTGTAAACAGTAGAAGTGAGCTAGAATGTTAAAACTTAGTGCACATGCACACCAGAGTCAGAGGTTAATCTGTGCCAAGCAGCATTACTCTGTGTGCTTTAACTTCATTATTATGGCAACATTTGGGATACTTATTGATCAAACCACACACATATATATATATATATATATATATATA
>NW_026409148.1:0-356 GCF_001194135.2 Octopus bimaculoides | reverse complement strand
TATATACATACATATACACACATAGTGGAGGCGCGTGTCATGGGGGGTCGGGGCGTCGGATTCATAATCGCAAGACTGTGGTTTCATTTCCTGGACGGGGCTACGCCTTATGTTCTTGAGCAAAACACTTCATCTCACCTTGCTCCAACACAGTCCATGTGAACAGTCCATGTGAGAAATTTATACGCCATGGGAACAGGGAAACCGGCCCTATGAGGCTGTATGACTTATGAAGGAATTTTACTTTTTCATATCTATCTATCTATCTATATACATATATATATATATATATATCATGTGTATATTTAGTTCTATACCAGGTTATTAGTCTCACTATGCCTAAGCGATATATATAT
>NW_026409147.1:0-433 GCF_001194135.2 Octopus bimaculoides | reverse complement strand
AAAAATTGAATAGTGTTCAGTCAACGGTCAATCATATATATATATATGAAGTTCAATTAAAGGTTCAATATTTCATGAAGGGATAATAATATACGTTATATATATATATTCTTTATTACTACATCTTATTCTTTGTTTTTATTTTGATTCTTTTTATAGCTTCTCTAAACATACTACCTTCCAATCAATCTTTTGTAAGGTTTATACCATGTTCTTTCTATAAAATATTAATCAGTTAGCAGATACGCTCCTTACACTTAACACACAAAAATACCTGCGACAAGATTCAACTTTATAATGTCTTTAATTCTACTAATTAATTTCTAAAGTTTGAATCGAAACAGCTGTCAGAGATTATGCCTGTTTTTGTAATTAATAAATAATAATTAATGTAATCAGCTCTATTATCTTATTTTCTGATATATATATATAT
>NW_026409146.1:0-216 GCF_001194135.2 Octopus bimaculoides | reverse complement strand
GCAAAGAATCTGCATCAAATTTTGCCAAAGGCTTGGCAATACCTGCTCCAAAGCCTACGTAAAATTTACAAAAATTTTCATTGTTCTTGACACAAGGAGATCTTGTGCAACTAAAATCCGAGTGTCTTTTTGGTCAGCTGAAAGCAATTTCAGCACAAACTTGGCAGACACATATCTCATATATCCAAATCTTCGGTGATAATGGACTGAACTGAA
>NW_026409144.1:0-257 GCF_001194135.2 Octopus bimaculoides | reverse complement strand
GTATATGTTTGAGTGTATGTATGTATGTATGTATATAGGAATATGTGTGTTTGTGTACACATGTGCATGTGTGTGGGTGCATGTATTTGTGTGTGTCTATGTGCTTTTTACTTGCATGTATGTATATATGTGTGTGTGTGTGTACATACATATCTGCATGTAAATGTATGTGTGCACATGTGTGCACATGTGTGCACATGTGCAGAGTATGTATGTCTGTGGATGTGTGTCTATGTATGTATGCATGTGTATGTATG
>NW_026409143.1:523-706 GCF_001194135.2 Octopus bimaculoides | reverse complement strand
AAACGCCACTTGTGAGGCGCTCCATCTGCTGCCAAAAACCATTAAAGGGTGGACTGGGGATGCTTTGGCTGATGATGCGCAAGTACATGCTGAGGCTGAGACATCTCTGGTGCTTCCTGGATGGTGAACAGGTGTGGTCACCGCATGCCAAGCAACTCTTTCCACAACTGAAGTCCCTCAGGG
>NW_026409143.1:0-513 GCF_001194135.2 Octopus bimaculoides | reverse complement strand
GGTGTGGTCACCGCATGCCAAGCAACTCTTTCCACAACTGAAGTCCCTCAGGGACTTAGGTACATGGATCAAGCGGAGACTTAGGATGGGAGAATGGCAGAGGGAGTGCAGACAAGCACTTACTCTGTTCTCTCGGGCGAGCAATACCGGCAGCGAGGTTACCACTGTGGATTTTTATAGAGGGTTGGTAGAGTATAAGTCCAACGATATCCTGGGGGAGACTCTGGGCTTCGATGGGGAGCAACTGACCAACCTGTTCGGAAGGGCATTCGGGCCGAGGTATCTGGATAACTTCCAGAAATCCTTGGCTTGGTTGTGCTACTGATCGGCCTTACTGGTTCGAGAGAGGTTGTCTAGACACGGTTTTGACACCTCCCCCACATGCCCAAGGTGCGGGCGCACCATTGAAACTGTCGCACACGCCTTCGTACACTGTGAGGAGTTGAGGGAGTTGATAACTTATATCGAACAACTGATGTCAGATGCAGAGAGAGTACGGCTCTCGACTGAGTC
>NW_026409142.1:113-248 GCF_001194135.2 Octopus bimaculoides | reverse complement strand
AATGCGTGTGCATCTGCGCGCACGTATGCGCGTGTGCATGTATATATACACGTATGCGCATGCATATTTGTATATGCATACATTCACGGATGCGCGTGAGCATGCATGTGTGTATATGCATGTGTATGTATAGGC
>NW_026409142.1:0-103 GCF_001194135.2 Octopus bimaculoides | reverse complement strand
GTGTATATGCATGTGTATGTATAGGCGTATGTATATGTGTGTGTATGTATTTTTGTGTGTACATGTATGTTTACATATTCGCACATATATATGTATATGAATG
>NW_026409141.1:0-384 GCF_001194135.2 Octopus bimaculoides | reverse complement strand
TGTCATCTGCTGGTATTGATACATCAATTAGAAAGCATATTTTTCCTTCAAGATTTTTGACAACTATATCTGGCCTATTGGCCTTAATTTCTCTATCTGTGTGTATTAGCATATCCCAGAGTATGGTTGCTTTCTCGTTTTCTGTGACCTTTTCTGGCGTGTGTTTATACCATCTTTTTTTCTGTTGCTATTCCATCGTGTTGGCATAGCTTCTAATGTATATAGGTCCCAACTCTGTCGTGTCTGTGAATATATTCCTTTTTAGCCAGGACTGGGCAGCCAGAGATAATATGATTTATTGTTTCTTGTCTATCTCCATATATTCTGCAGTTACTTGTTTATTATTATTATTATTATTATTCAGTAGTTTTATTTTTATAACGT
>NW_026409140.1:0-805 GCF_001194135.2 Octopus bimaculoides | reverse complement strand
CAAACGAAAGAAAGAGGCACTCAACACATTTGTTAAGAGTTACATATATTATTATTTAAAAACAGCTTGACTCCGCCTCATGCCACTTATAGTTCCTGCGGCTCGGCACGGTGACCAAGCTTGTCAGGCTAAGGCGAGCTATGTTCAAGTTACTCTGTGTTCTCAGTCACTTATATTATTTAGCAAATATTAAACACACCAAAAGCAGTTGTCCATCACAAAGCTTTCTCTTATATGTAACTGTAGAGAAAGTCCCGTTTATTTTCTAAAAGCAAAGGGTGTTAATATTTTGAAAGGTGTTTATATTGCAAGTAGTGCTAGTAGTACTTGATGCAATTGTAACTGACGTATTGTGTATTCAAACGCCGTCAAAAATGTATAGTTACGTACAGGCTATCATTCACCTGAGTATAAAACTAGTTAATAATACTGAAATATATAAATTTTTGATTACATGTTATTATTGTTTCGAGGCTCTTGTCCTATAAATTTTTGATTACATACTATTATTGTTTCGAGGCTCTTGTCTCTCGAGCAAATAGAATTCCCATTGTTTGAATCATACCCAAGCTACAGGTTTTCTTATTGCTCATATTAGACTTTGCTTTAGACAGTGTATTCATAAGATAATTTATGGGTAACAAGAAACCCCGTATGGCTGAGGTGAAAGAGTTAGTATATGTAAAAGAGCCATTCATTTGTAAAGTTTCCGATAATATTATGGCAGGCATTTGGAAAATATGACATTTTTATTCATCACTAGCAGAAATACCCGGCGTTGCCCGGGTTAAAGAGAATAATGAAA
>NW_026409139.1:0-493 GCF_001194135.2 Octopus bimaculoides | reverse complement strand
TGTAGTGAAGAAGTGGCTCAAAGAACAGTCAACAGAATTTCACGGGGCAGAGTACATGCTCTCATTCAAAGGTGGAACATTGCTATTGAGAGAAACGATGGCTATGTTGAGAAGTAGGATGTGATCCACAGAGGACCAGCTTCATTTTGATGTATGATACATGTTCCTGTATTGGTAATTATACCTGTCCTAAACGAAATGGCATTATTTTTTGACTCACCCTCGTATATATTTTTGCATCGTTGCCAATGGTAGACATCGTCAGAACGAAAGAGCCAGAGGTAGAGAAGAGCGAAAGGTAGAGGGATACATCGGAAAAGAAAATGTTCAATGCTTCAAAAGTCTTACATTATAGTTAGGTTTACCTTTCTTAACCAATTAAATAATGGTTTCCTAGCGCAAAAGACACACTTATTGTTATTCTCCTCCATTTTCTTATCGTCTACATACATACATACATACACACATACACACATACATACATATATATATA
>NW_026409138.1:0-204 GCF_001194135.2 Octopus bimaculoides | reverse complement strand
CACTCCCCATGGCAAGTTCAGTGGACTCTTTTTATCAATTTTACTATATAAATAGATGTCTTGCAAACACAGGCCAACACCAGTCTCTTTGAAGTCTGTTTGATCACATACATACACTCACGCACATACATGTATATGTGTATATGTATATATATATTCGTAACTCATATCCTCCGACGCTACTCTATCTCTTTCTGTTTCCTT
>NW_026409137.1:555-801 GCF_001194135.2 Octopus bimaculoides | reverse complement strand
ATATATATATATATATACACATACACACGCACACACATACAAAACTCATGCAAAATGTGAGATTTTAAGACAATTTAAGGCTCAAGCTTATGATACATATACATACATTTTTAACTGTATACATATATATGCACATACACAATTATATACACACACACATATAGACATAGACCCATAATTATACATACACACACAAATATATACATATACATGCATAATTATACACATGCACAAATATATACATAT